>NC_039245.1:10283596-10434979 GCF_003368295.1 Carassius auratus | reverse complement strand
AATTACCATGAGCGTTTTTTCCTGGGATCCTTGAAGCTGTGCTGAAGACATATCAGTCGGCGGTACCATCGCTCCGTAGTACGCACACAGTTATTTTCTGTGCTGCGATGGGTCCACACAGGGATCGTGCAACGTGCATTTCCCCAGCCTCGGATTGGGCTGACATTGCTGTGGTAAATGGCTCCGCTTCATCCAGAGGGCGGTCCCTGTGTGTAGGAACACCCCGTATTCCAGCGCTGACAGCCACATGCTACGGGACATCATAACACATGCTGCTGGAAACAGCCTTGTCCTGTAGCTGGCGCTTTTTGTTTTGTACACACCGACCAAGAGTGGATTAGACCCGATCAGAAACATGACTCACCTGAGCACTATTTGGAAACCCGTTTAACTTCAGTCCTCGAAACGAACTTGTATTTTTTTTGATGATATTAAATAATCTCACTAGTAGCCTAGGTAATTAATTATTCACCAATAGCCTTCCTTTGCAACTGTGGCAGCTATCCATTGTCAAATATGGCTAAATTGCTAACAAATATTAACAAAATGTAATTTAAAGTAGCCATTTACTAGTCATCATGTCCATAAAGCAAATAACAAATTAGATAAGAAATGTTACCAACAACAATATATAATGGTTTCTCATAAATACATACTAATAACAAATCAGTCATATCTCGTGGAAGAATTAGTAAAAGAATAATGATTAATATGCAATGAAAAACCATTATCTAGTCTCTATTGGATTAAGTAGTATCTAATGAGTAAATACTACACTAATGAGTAGATATTTAATAATTTGGTTAATAATAAATATATTAGACACTATTAGAAAATATTGAAAAAGTATAAGTCACTATTTTATTACTTACTTGTACTACAACTAATAATAATAATAACAACATAAAATGCATACTAGTAAGTTAGTCCAATTTATCTCCATGGATGCTGGAAGGTGAATTTCCTATTGCAAGGTTGAGCATTTCAGATATGCACTGTTGCTACTGATTTATGGTATTTTCCTTGGTTCTGTTTTTCTTAAACATAAAAAAAAAAAATTAACACAGTAACAGTTTTGTTTTTCTTACCTCTCAATCTAGCAAATGCTGTCAGTCCTTCAGTTTTAGAAAGCCTGAAGATTACAAAAGAGTGGTACAAAAAGAGCTTGGCTGCATGAAGCCTACAAAACAAAACGGTTCCCTGAATGCCTGCTCAGAGTTATTGTCTAACTACATGGGGTTTCTTTCAGATTCTATATCCAAGTCAAGCACAATGACCCTCTTTCAGGGCAGAATCCAGTCATGACTGTCATGTTCTATTCATGGCTACTTAACACTAAATTACCACCTCAGAAAATTAAAATAGAGACATTTCTCAAAATATCTTATTTTATGTGCCACGAAAGTCATATAGGTGATGTGATAGAAAGTAAATGTTAACAATTGAATTATCCCTTTGTCATTTTATTGCATAACAACACTGAGGGAAAAAAAAACTTCTTAACAAGTCCATATACTGTTTCATCTTCAAATGTGAACTCCTAAAGTCCTTTGTATTCTGAATCAGTCTGATTATTAATAATCCCAGAATGTTCTTTAGCACACTGGTTTAATAATCAATCAGCAACCAACAACACAAGATATGAAATATTTGAGAAAACATTTAACAAACAGATGAACAAACTAGTGATAAGGAAAGGCTGATCTGTTGCACTCGTGTTTGAACTTGAACTTTCATTGATTCGCCCCTAATCATCATCACCATCATTAATATCTGCACATCCTTCATCCAGATATAACTGACCATGTAACATCTGCTGATTGTGATCCAGCGCCATCCAGTGTTACATAATAGAAAATCGTTCTGAGATGTCATTTCACACTTGCAGATCTCTAGTGTTTCGCTGCGTACATTACAATTCAGCAATATTTTTTTGGCATGCAGTATATGGGTGGAGACAGGCCTCTGTGGGCTACCACCCTTTCTAAAGACGCTGTATTCAACTCCAATGAAACCTGAGAATATCACAATTTCATTGTAGTCTCACACACTTTTCTGACAGTTCTGAAAGCTTTTAGTGTCAGATTTTTTGGCAACAGTTTAAATAATATTAAATAAAGTAATGAGCTTAATTCGAATATCTTGTGCAAGAAATATTTCAATTCATAATAAAGGGTTAAACCCTATTTTCACAGCCAGCTTTGCAAGAGGAAGAATTTTAGAGAAATATCCCAGCATCAAGCACCGTTAATAATGTAGACTACAAGCGAATTGCATATCACAGGAGTGAATATTTTAACATTTGCCTAAAGAATAGGCTACATATGATGATGTTCATGTTACTTCATAAGTGATTAAGGGTATTTGGCTTGCTGTATGCAAAGGAGGGCTCAAGGATGAAGCAACCCAAGCTCCAATTTACCCCCTATTGAGACTACTAAATAGATAGCTTCTGTATATAGGGCAGAATATCTTAAAGGAGTGAGGATGGAGGTGGGGAGGAGGAGAAATGCTAGAAGACCGTTGCTAAAGTAAGGCAAGCAGCAGCTTATATGTAGCTTGATTAGATTATTAAATAAGCGGCTCCTCTGAACCCTATAAGAATTTAATTTAGAGGCAAACATACTGTAATAGGCTTTTTTTTTACTTCAAGCTATAAATTTCATATCATAAATACCATCCATTTATTGAGTCATCACAAAATAACACTGTATGAGTATATAATTGGCTTTCATTGCCCACACAAAGCAGCTACCAAACCTCTGGTGCTACAACACTGTTCAACAGTGAACACATGTAACATCAGCATAGTAAACACATACCCTGACTGGAGCCCAACTAGCCAAAAAAAAAAAAAAAAAAAAAAACCTTCACCAGCACAGCAAATCATTACACGCTTTACTCTAACATTAAAACTGCCACACTGAAAACCCCATATGAATTATTAATTATTATTTATTTACATATGCAATACAAATATATAATACTCTCTTTTTTTTACATCAGGCAATATAATTTATCACAACTTCCAAATCTTATATATTAAATACAGAAAATATATAATAATATTTTAAACATTTTCTTTGAAAATGATAATTCTGCATACGAAACTCTAGATCAGTGGTCTCAAACTCAATTCCTGGAGGGCCACAGCTCTGCACAGTTTGCTCCAACCCTAATCAAACACACCTGATCCAGCTAATCAAGGTCTTCAGGGTTACTAGAAACTTCCAAGCAGGTGTGATTTGGAGCTGAACTCTGCAGAGCTGTGGCCCTCCGGGAATTGAGTTTGAGACCACTGGTGTAGGGGATATTTATTGGCACACTTTGAGCCCCTTAGTAAAACTGATCATCGTTTAAACACCACAGCCTACCTGAGTATTGTTGTTGACCATGTCCACCCCTTTTCTTATGGCTACTTCCAGCAGGATAATGCACCATGTCCAAAGCTCAAATCATCTCATACTGGCTTTGTAGATATGACAATGAGTTCACTTTACTGAAATGAACCTCACACAGTCACCAGATCTCAATCCAATAGAGCAGTTTTGGGACGTGGTGGAACGGGAGATTTGCATCATGGATGTGCAGCGACAAATCTGCAGCAACTGTGTGATGCTATCATGTCAATATGGACCAAAATCTCTGAGGAATGTTTCCAACACCTTGTAGAATCTATGCCACGAAGGATTTAGGCAGTTCTGAAGTCAAAAGGGGTGGACCCGGTACTAGCAAGGTGTACCTAATAAGTGGCCAGTGAGTGTATTTTGCAATAAATAACCAAATAGACAAGATAACTATAGGCACTATAATATCTGTAGCTAAACCGTCTCTACTCCACAGTAAGTTTTCTATTCCGCTTTGTGACAACGTTGTTTGTAGATGTTCGTTCTGAAATCTTGGCCTTTGATACTATTCCTACATAATAACATCTGTAACGTAACCGCTCTCATTTTGCGATTAAAAAAAAGTTATCTTTACTTATTGTATGACGCCAAAGGACCTGACGTTTTTATGCGCTTTTGGTTTTAACAAAAGATCAGGCGGGGCCAAGATGGGTTCAATCATCTGATTGGCTGGAGCTGACAGCAGACAGAAGGAAAACACAGCACTGCGGCATCCGATTGGATGACTGGTTTGTATCAAAGTGAAAATATGTGTCTCCAGCTCTTTACTGTTGCCAGGGCGTCAATGGCGGAACTCTGCGGCAGAAGTTAGTATGTCACAAGAACGGATCGCCTAAGGTAATGCAGCAAAAAACGTTTAATAATCCCATATGTTTTTGTTACGGTTTAGTTTTCAGTGCTAAGTTAGAGGTGTTGTCTTTTCGTGAGAAGGTTTGTGGGTGGAGCAGCTTGAAGAGCTTAAGTTACTGTAAAACTCTTGAGTTGAAGTGATGAGTGTTGGTGTGGCGATCCTCACAGAAGAGCCTCATGAGCAGCTGCTGTTTGAGTTTGAAAATAATTGCTCAACATTTTAGATGTTTTTCATAGCTGATGTTGACATTTGGGCTACCATGTGTGCTGCTCTTCTCTCAGCTGCCTTTCATTTCCACCGTTGCTGGACGTGTATAAACATGTTGAGTGTGCACGGTGCATCAGCATGGCTCTTAAGAGAATTACTGCACTTTACATAACTGCCCAGTTATGCTTGGATTGGAAGTTTTAATGGAAGCGCATACGTGTAAAGCTGAAGGGCAGCAGAATGCAAGTTTATAAACCCTTCTGTTTGTGTGTTTTGTTTAAATGCGTCTTATTTACTTCATCTTAATAGAAGGGCCCTTTAAACCGTGGCCCTTATCAGTGAACGGTCAAAGATTGTGAATTAGGACACATGATCCTCAGATCAGCTACACCTCACACTGGAAATCCCAACATTGTCTCTTGGCAGCAGATTTTTTTTTGCCATTGCATCTAGGTAATTCGTGTCCCACTGAAAGTCAGCTAGTCCTCCGCTGTGCTCCCTGATGGATTCACTTGTGGGAAAGGATTCTGGAAGAGTAACAGATAATGTAATTGCTTGTCTTTAATGCTCTTTGCCAAGATTACTAACCCCAGTCTGGATGAGATCCCTGCTGCTAAATCAGAGGATTAGACCATGATTTTGAGAACCCCTCCCTTTGCCTTGATCATGAAATGTCAAAATTTGGTAAATATTCCACTGTTGTAATATTTTTTTTTTTTTTTTATGCATTGATCATAAGGTAGATGATTGTGGAAACTCACAGGCTTGTTGGTGCAGGTCACGTTTTGTTATTTAGGTTTCTCTCTCATAGGTGTATAGATGAAAGGGGGCTTCTGAGAGTTAAGCACCGGTACATTCTCTGCTCTGGTGCACTAGGGTCAGCACCTTTTGTGTTAAACGAGAGTAAACTGAATAACTTGCTGCCGATCCACCTGTCTGGTATTTGAGTTCATTTACACGCATAAACAAAGGCAGCTGTTTTCTCCTGCACAATGACACCAGTGTTATACAGGCACTGTTGTACAGAAGTGGAGTGGTAGCTTTGGTTCAGGGTTGTGTCTATGGGTAGGTTCCGTCATGCTTGTGAACTTAGGCCACATGGGCACATGTAAGAATAGAGCAGTTGCATTCACGTCATCTTCAACGGAAGTGGTTTCACTGTAGCATGCTAGCCTTAAAGGAGATCGCCTGATCAGTGAAGACGTGAGAGCTGTTTATTAACCCAATACATTTTGGTGTGACTGTATTTGCTTCAAGATCCAGATTTTCCATCAAGTGGTGACCCAACACCGTACCTGATTTGTTTATTGTACAAAAATACAAAAGTGTTAACTATATATTTTAAATATTTTACATTTAGCAGACACTTTTATCTAAGTGACTTACAGATGAAGACAATGGAAGCAATCAACAAAAGAGCAATGATATACAAGTGCTATAACAAGTCTCAGTTTGCTTAATGCAGTTCACATCAAGGGCTTTTTAGATAATAAAAAGAAAACCAATACAAAAAGAATAAAGCAAGCTAATGTTAGAGGTCTTTTTTGCTTTTGTTAATGGTACAATAACTGAAGGAAACTGATCGAATACAAAAAGATTCAAAAGCTAGGTAGTGTGTGTGTGTGTGTGTATTATTATTTTATTTTTTTTAGAATATAATTAGAATAATTGCTTGAGTTAAAAAAAGGATGGAAGAGATGTTTTTAGCCAAGTCTTGAAGATGGCTAATGACTCTGCTGCTCTTTTTGGCTCTTATTTTAAAAGTATATATGATTAGTTGTATGTTAAAATGTCCATTTCGCAAGATTTCTTTCTAAACTAGCACAAACAGGCAGAGCAGTTTGAGTGTCACACAGACTGATGTCATCCTGTCAAATACTGTGGCCCACGCTGTTGTGCTGCTCTTTGACTCACTGCTTCGGTTTAGTTTTATGAATTTATAGCACAATACATGTGGTCTTCAGGCCAGTGATTAATTTCCATGACTCCTGTGACTTTTGCACTGCTACAGCAGTTGACATGGATTCTGGTTTCTCAGTTTTATAGTGTCTTTGCCTTTTAGTCATAACTATACACAACTGTATCACTCTCTTGTGCTAAACCTCTACAGATAAGGCTGTGAACCCGTTGTTATGATTCAAATCATGCTTCCTCACATCCACATGATGTGGAAACCATGGCCTGATGGTTTCATAAAGTTGCTGTTCAATTTATGAACCTGAAGAACAGACTGTTTTTTGGCCTGTGTGGAATTTCACACTCCTGTTATTATTAGTTTAGCTTTGTTAATGTGACAATTTCCGAAATGGGCGTGTCTTGGTTTCAGCCTTTCTCTAGAATGCTCTGTAAACCCATACGTGATAGATCCAGTCAAAGTAAAAGTTATCTCAATCAATGGCAATGTTTTTCTACACTTTCCCTTGATATTTGTGATTTGGCAGAGGCCAACAAGGATGTCAATAGAGGCAGAGGCGTTGCTGCAGGAGGCGAAGGAGAGCATTGAAGCAGCCCAAAACTACAGGAGCGAGCTACAGCAGAGACTGCATGGACTCAGCCAGGCACGCAAACAGGTACGGCTGTGACTCTCTGCACTGCTACTGCAAGAAGAAACCGGTTTTCAATAACAAGCAAAGTGCCAGTCCACACAGAAACTGTGCAATGTGACAGTAACAGCCAGTCGGTATATATTTCATATATATTCTATATGGTAGTATTTTTAAAACCCTAATATTTCACAGTGGGCAGCAAAAATCATGGGTGGCCAAAACTCAGAATTTAACAATTGGCTATTTTCCAATTAAATTCATATTTATGACTATCTATCCTCAATTCAATTCTGAAGGGCACACAACCCTGGCACAAATAGATGTAACTGAAAAACCTCCCTTCTCATCTCTTTTGCTTGACCCATGTCTCGGTCATGGCTGCTTATCATAAAAACAGATTTACATGGAGGAGATCGCTGTTTCTCTTTCATTCCAGTCAAGCCAAACCCATAGAGACGGTAATGAAATTGCTATTGATCTCACCCAGCATGCACTATAGCCTAAAATCATCAAACACATTGTTGAGAATGGCAGAAACAATTCAGCTGCACAAAGGCAGTGGTTCCCTAAACCGTAACCAAATAATGTGACATATGTGGGTGTTTTTGAGAGCGCGAGGGTAAATGATACTCCGCTGTCTTGGATCCTCTGTGCCAGGAAGCCCGTTGGTCCGTACAGAAGGGCTGATTCATGCCACACGTCTCCTAGGGTGGCTGAAGGATGTAAAGCTGGCCTGCAGCTCGCTGTTATCTTCAGACTTGGCTTCTGGCATCTTACCCAACTTCCTCTCCCCTCCCCCCCACACCTCCCAGAATGCTTCATTCAGTGTGTAAACAAGGCTGTAATTTCCTGCTCCTCTTATGAGACGGTAACACATGGACAACAGGACAGAGAATTAAACCAAACTTTCAGGATCATTGAGTAGTGATTGCATGACGCCCCGGGGTACTGCGATTACCCTCACAGCGTGTGCAGCTGTCTGAGGGAGATCCCATATGTGCATCGCATCTGATATGATCATATCACATGCGCTGTTGTTCACAGCAAGGGCACAACATTTGTGGTCAATCTTTAGGTCAGACTACATTTTTAAGCAGAGCTACTTCAAGCTTCCAGTTGTAGAGGCTCATCTGTATTGTAACTCTTAATGTATTAAAAGCACAGCAGCTTCCTGGTCCGTGGTTGAGTTTTATGTATATTTCACATTAGCTGTTTCTATTCTACTTCCTCTTTAAGTTGTTACACCAGGTCTCAGCCACTGAGGCTTCCTTAAACCCTACAAATGGCCTCTGTTTCCCACACCCTGTTACCCATGAGCCAGAACATTGTAAACATACAGAGCTGTGGTATATTTGATCCAAAATGGCATATGCATGTTCATGTCAAAATCAATGTCAAAGTATCCTGATATTTTGCTTCACAGTACTGTATTAATATTCTCTCAGCAAACGTGTATAATTTATTTTTTAAATTATCCTGCTCAGGACCAATAGCTGCGCGCTGAAGAGATGATCACCATAGGACTACAAGGAATCACTTTATTGCAGCACGACTCAACCAAATGAATCTTATACGAAATAAATAATATATACACAATAAATACAAACTAGCTGAAATGTTCTGAAATCACTTGTACCCTACCTGATTGAAAAAATACAGTCTTTCACTCTGTGTTAGCTGTCTTGGTTTTTTTTTTTTTTTTTAAAGACTGCTAAATTTGGCTATGTAGTGAACAAGGAACTGCATGATTTGAGATTTTAATGGGAAAATAAATCACTTGTAGTTGTTGTTTTGAATTTGATCAATATCCAAACAAGCTAAGAATATAATTTTGAATCATTACACTAAACAGAGTTACAAGATTATTATTATTATTATTCTTCTGTGGCTCAGATATCAATATATCAGGCCAAGTCCCTGCTGATTCCCCACCCAAAGTGGTCATGTGTGTCAGTGTGCGTTTGACATTACACATCTGTTCTAAAGATTTTTGTAGGACCGTTCTGACCTGGCTTGTTCCCAGAGATCCAGTTTTGGGCTAAGTCTAAACATCCTGTGATGGGGAGTCAGCATTTCTAATAGCCGCCCAAAACCCAAAGCAGCAGAGGCCCGAGGTCCTGCCTCCTCCCTCCACCCACTCCTCACAGCGCATTGTCACGAGTAACAATATTTAGGCAGAGGATTCTGTCCAGGCTCGAAATGTTCAGATTGTGTTGATAAGACTTGAGCGTCTGAGGAATGATGCACGTCTCTGGACAGAAGCATTTCCTCTGTCAGCTGCAAACAAAGCGGAGTCTGGAACTTTCCACTGAGGTTGATTAATACCAGCGTCCATCCATTTATCCTGCGCCACTTTATCTGTGTTATTTTAGACTCTCTTCCCACTTCCTGGACAACAGGGCGTTATCTTTACCTACACGCACTGTTCCATGGTGTAAATTGTCAACACCTTCGTTTGAGCTTCGTTTCATTTCACTGATTATAAGGGAATGAGACCTTTCCTCATTCCAGAAATATGACTCAAGGAATTCTTGAAATTACAGAGCGTAATTTTGCCTTTAACATCTCCTTTTATGTCCGTGTGGAGTGTGCTTGTGTGTGATGGTTCACTAGTTTTTAAGCTATAGTGTATTTGAAGCATGTATCAATGAACATATAAATGTTCATTGATACGTGGCATTGAAAAGCCCACGCTAAACTTCTGTTGCAAGCACAAGTTTCATGTTCACAAGAGGAACTTTTTTTTTTTCTTTTCTTTTTTTTTTTTACATTGAAAACCACCAGACTTCCTGTCACTCTTGGCTCCATTTACTGAAGGTGAAGTAGTTCGTCTGAAAGATGCATCAAGAACATTTGAAATGTGCCATTCATTTCTCACCACTTCCGCTTTCAGACCTACGCTTCATGTACAAAACAAGACTGTGGCACTCAAGTTCCAGTCTTAGTTTTAAGCACCCCTCATTACGTATCTGATTAAATGTACACCTTTACATTTCTGAATCATTTTGTTGCATTCTATAATGGTAGAATAGTATTTTGCATTCAAATCAGGCTTATTTAATTATCAGCTTGTTTCTTTAGACGTGAACTCGTATTTTTTAGGGTTGTGCTGATAGTCGTATTATCTAATTAATATTCAAGCTTCTTTGTTCAATTTAAATTTTTACGTGTTTTTACAGTGTTGCGAGTTCTAACCAATCAAGCGTGCGCTTGCTGACTGAATTCTGCTCTCTCGCAAATCCTGTCATTATAAACAAAGTGCAGATGTACATGGTGTATGTATAAGAGATTATTTATTATTGTATTCAATTATTATTTAATTGTTGTATTATTTATTATTTAACTTAATTATTATTATTCAATTATTACAATTATTATTGTATTCATCATACAGTGTACACAGCTTCATTGATTTAAAATGTTTTTTTTTTTAGTGCATAAACTCGCACTAGACTGAAGTCAGTGTTCTTTGATTCTGTAAATATTCTTTGCTCGTTTTCTGTAGCTGAGGAAATGTTAGCATTAGAATTAGTACCTTTCAGTGTTTTTATTAAATTTTTCTAAATACATTCAGTCATATAAAAAATATTTTTACATGACATCCATATGCTACTTGACTAAAAAGCTATAATGTGTAGTTAATAGATTACATTAATATTAGGCTGCTTTTAGCCCTACCCTGGAGTTGGTTCACGTAAGTAAATAATTAAATAAATTGGCATGAAAATATTGTGTATAGCCAATCTCACATGCTGACAAGGGGACAATATGATTAAGTATTATATATATAAATAAATATTTATTTATAACAATATATAAGCAGCAGAAAGATTTCTGAAGGATCAAGAGACACTGAAGACTAGAGTAATGATGCTGAAAATTCAGCTTTGCCATTTGCAGGAACAAATCACATTTTAAAATATATTAAAATTAAAAAAGTTATCGCAATATTTAATAATATATCACAACATGCAATTTGCTTTGATCCTAACTATGGATCATTTTCTTGTGCTACCTAGTGCAATGGCATCAGCATCCTGTTTAAAATCTCAGTTATGAAATGCCACCACAGACATCATCTGTCAATCACTGTAATTTAAACCTAGTTTAGAAAACAATCCTGGTTAAATATTGCACTAGATTAAAATCAAAAAATGTCTTTTTAGCCTGTGGTTTGTGGAAATGTGGATTTATTGAGCTATATGTACTGCAGATGTTTGTAGTAAATCGTGTGTGTGTGTGTGTGTGTGTGTGTGTGTGTGTGTGTGTGTGTGTGTGTGTGTGTGTGTGTGTGTGTGTGTGTGTGTGTGTGTGTGTGTGTGTGTGTGTGTGTGTGTGTGTTCAGGTGCGTGGCAGTGCCAGTCAAACGCGTGAGGCTCTGCAACGGCACTTTCAGGAGCTGCAGACGGCAGTGAGTCGACTGCTCACCGAGAGGCTGAACACTCTGCTTCAAGAGGTTGACAACATCGAGCTGGACAGTGTCAGTCCTTTAGATGACTGTCAGAAGCTCATTGAGCATGGAGTCAGCACAGCTGATGAGCTGCTCCGAGAGGGTGCGTCTGTCATTGTTCATTCTTCAACTACAGTCACACTAATCCGATTTCATGGGATTTAAAGTATGTAAAGACCAGACATATTTGTTATGAGAAGGTATTTATCAGATCAGAAAATTAGATTTCGCCTTGTGCCAGATGAGGACCAGCAGTCAGTTTCTTTCATATGTAAGATTGTTGGACTATGTCAGTGGGATGATACAAAATCAGGCTGGACGTATGCTTAATAAATATTTGAATAGCAGCAATTTGATTATCTGAAGGTATAGTGGGTATAGAAAATAATCACATTTTTGAACCTACTGGCTCATATGAACCAGCACTGCCATTTGGATAATTGCCACTTATTAAATTGTTAGCTGATTAAATGTTAAGTGTTTTTAAACCGTTTAACACAAACAGTGCTGCCACCATATAACAACTTGGTTGCTGTAATTTCCTCAAGAGCTTATTTGATTATTCGCTACACTGCCTAAGGTTCAGTTCTGAATGTTATATGACTGTCCCTTCAGGGGAGGCTGCCATCCGCTGTGGTATAAATGAGAAGGAGGACAAGCTGGGCAGCTTCACTAAGAAAGCCCTCCAGATCCAGTTGGACAGGTGAGGAGCGCGCAAATTCATTCACTTAACAAACCTCAGCTGGATCAGTGAATGGAGAAGAGCTTTGAAACCACACCGTCACTCTCAATTATATGAATACACGGAGATTCAGACCTGGAGAACACAAAAAGCAAACCCCTCTTTTCCAGGAGTTCAGACCGTATCAAATTACTAAAGCACTCATTAAAAAAAAAAAATGTATCACCTAACCTTTACTAATGCCTGGTTTTATGATTCATCTGTTTTGTGACTCATCTGCTCAAAGTATAATGGAGAGATGGCCACTGTAACAGCAGGGGTGTGCTGGATCACTCAAGCTTAGCGTTATAAAACCATGCTGCCTTAGCTGTGATTCATTTTACATGATTAAAATGTACCCAAGGATCAAGTTTCTACATGCCTACACTCATTACAGCAATAATCGTGGCCATTGTGGATGCCATTTAAATATTATCCTTTGTTTTAGAATAAACAAGATATTTAATCTGAAAGTGTTTTAGAATTATCCTTTGGTTACCCTTTAACTGCCTGCTCAACCAAATGGTTGATTTGTCACTTTATGGTAAACGTAGAAAAGCTAAGCTAATGTTTTCAGATAATCCTTTCTGCTGTCAGAATGTACTATTTGCTGAAATATAACTTTCTGATCATTCATTATAGTTCATATTTTCTGATTTCCATAGTATGTGTATGAATTCCGGTACCTTTGCCATAAAGTGACATATCAACCATTTGGTAGAGGCCGATATTTTAAAAATTATGGGACGTGTTGAAAAAAATACATTGAGTGTGGTAACTAATGACATAAGGAGATAAGAAATGCAAACAAAAAAATTTTCAAATGCTTTTTTCTTGGTGGGGCAGTTAAAGGGTTAAAATGTAATATTAATTTAGTCAATTAAGCCTTATTATAAGAGAACAAATACATCAGGAAATAAAACTGACTCGTCCCTCAGTTTGGGAAAAAGAATGAGAAGCATTCATGGTAACATACAGAAGAAATCTGAAGAGCAGTTAACTCCTCGCTAAAGGCCATTCACACCAATAACATTAAACTATAAAGATATTGATATCTGTATTTGCATTCATATATATATCATGAACAGATACAGTAATGAGTCTTCACATTGTGTCGTCAGTCTGCCTGAGGTACCTGTGCTGGTGGACGTCCCGTGTCTGTCTGCGCAGCTGGACGACTCTTTGCTGCATATGTTCCGTGCGCACGTGGCTCGGCACGGCAGCGTGGCCTCTCATCCGCCCGTCCAGATTGAGGAGCTGGTGGAGAGGCCGGGCGGTGTGCTGGTGCGCTGGTGTAAGGTGCGTCTGGCCTCCCCTGTTCATGTCCTTCAGAAATTTTCTTCCCCGCGTGACCCTGTTCGTAATAGTGTACTCGATTTCACTAAAGTAAAACATGTTCCTGGATCAACATACCAATCAACCAATCAGAATTGAGCGACAAGTTTTCAAGAAATGTCAGTTACAATCAGGGTTAGATGTTTAATTTCCCTCTGATTTTAGGAATAAATGATGGGTAGGGTTAGGTTTAGGGGTAGTGATTGGGTTAGATCTGTATTTTTGGACCGTAATGCTGATCCAGAATCAACAGAAGATGTTGATCCAGGAACATGTCTTACTTGGCAAAATCACAAGGCAGGCGACCGTTGGTGATGCTTACTGTTTGTGTGTAGGTGGACGATGACTTCACCCCTCAAGACTACCGCTTGCAGTACCGTCGGGGTAACTCTTCTCAGTACGAGGACGCATACATTGGAAAAGACCCTGAGTTTCTGGTGCTCCATCTTGACCCCCACATCGACTACCTGTTTCGTGTGTGTGCCAGAGGAGAGGGCCGAACCGAATGGAGCCCGTGGAGCATCCCACAGACCGGCTACACCACACTAGCACCCCACGGTACAACCCTTAACGAAAGCCTGAAATTGCAAACGCGCTATAATATTACGCTGCATGTCTTAAAGGGATAGTTCACCCAAAAATGAAAATTGTCATTTACTCACCCTCAAGTAGTAGTTTTTCTCCATAAAATGGAAGTCAGTGGGGACCACCAACCATTTGGTTAACACATTCAAAATATCATCTTTCATGTCCAGTAGAAGAAAGAAATTCATACAGGTTTGGAACTACTTGAGGGTGAGTAAATGTACAAATTTCAGTGGACATTTTAACTAAAACGCCTCCACTGAGTGTGAAAGTGTTACATGAAGGTTGTTTTATTGTGTGTTTACAGAATGGCTTCCAGGCGTGGATGGTTACATTTTAAGCAGTAGGAAGAACATCGCCATGCGCAATGATTCATCACCTGGTAGCGGTGGTGTGCTGTACTCCAACTCCCCCACGTACTTCTGTGGCCAGACCCTCACCTTCAAGTACATCAGCGTTTCATTCTTCCACATATTCTCATAGCATATCATCTGTGGGATATATGACACCGGGATGCTATTAATAGGCTAAGATCAGATTACAGTACATATGGAAAAAGATGCAGAATCATCACAAAGAACATTTTTACAGTAACATATCAGGAGGCTTAATCGTATGTGGCACTCATTGTGTGTCTGATTTTTGGTTTGTTTGCAGGATCACAGCTGCTGGACAGACAGATAAGCGTGACAGTTTGGGTGTGTGTGCGGACAGCAGAACTGACACCGACTCACTGCAGAGGGATCAGGCTGTCTGCATCTCCACTAATGGTACGAGCACGACCATATACTTAAAACTATCATAATATTTATACAACTTTTTAAGATATTCAGTATATACATTATTTTTCAAAAGTCTCGGGCCGGTGAAAGTCTCGTCTGCTCAAGACTGCATTTATTTGATTAAAAATACAGTACAATACGAAATATGAATTTTTCTATTTGAATACATTTTTAAATATCATTTATTCCGCTGATGGCAAAGCTGAAAAAACTTCTTCAATGTGAATTGATCTTGAAAGCAGTTACTATTGCTGCCATGTTGATTTGAAAGAAAAAAAACTATTGTAACAATCTAGAAATAATCAAGGCTTAATTTGCAGACAGTGTTAAGCAAACACAATGAACACAAGCCAAAGTGATATGTAATCGGTTTAACAAAGCATAATAAATGTTAGGTAAGTATTCATGTTTATTGCTAAAACAGTTAAATGAACACTCACGGACTTCTGGGAGATTAATAAAAAATGAATCAAATTAAAGGGATACTCCACCCTAAAATGAAATTGTCATTAACCACTTACCTCATGTCATTCCAAACCTAGAAAGCTCCGTTCATCTTCAGAACACAATTTAAGATATTTTGGATGAAATCCTGGAGGCTTGGGACTGTCCCATAGACTGCCAAGTAAATAACAGAGTCAAGGTCCACAAAAGGCATGAAAAGTCATTGTCAGAATAGTCCATCTGCCATCAGACGTGCAATCTGGGTTATATGAGGTGACGGGAACACTTTTTGTAAGCAAAGAAAACAAAAAAAACTACTTTATTCAATAATTCTTCTCAACGGTCTCCGTGTCCCTCCATACCACTGCGCTGCGTGTGCTCTTCTGTGTCCTCCGCGCCACAAGGATGTGCTGTTTTATTTCAAATCAAAGCTTAATACACGTATAAACAGTGCATCTTTGTGGCGGTCTATGGACAGTCTCAAGCCCCAGGTTTTCATCCAAAATATCTTAAATTGTGTTACGAAGACGAACAGAGCTTTTACAGCTTTGAATGACATGGGGGTAAGTGATTAATGACCGAATTTTCACTTTGGGGTGGAGTAACCCTTTCAGTCCATTTTGAACTGATTGACTGAAATGGATAGTTTAGGCTGATTTAAAAATTGAACTTGGCTAACACCACCTTCCCTGAGTTTAAATCAGAATAAGTGTCTTTTTGTCACCAACAGCAGTAAACATTAGTGTTAAATTCCCATGTGCTTTCCATTTTCCAGGTGCTGTGTTTGTGAACGGAAAAGAGATGACCAACCAGCTACCAGCAATCACTGTTGGCTCTTCTGTGACCTTTGACATGGAAGTGGTCAACCTCTTTCCTGTGAGCAACAATAACAACCCCAGCGACGGGGGGAACTTCAAGCTGAGGGTGACGATTGGCTCAGGGAACAGGGAGGTGGTGTTTGATTGGCTGCTGGATCAGGTGGTGGACAGCCTCTTCTTTGGCTGCTCCTTCACGCACCCTGGATGGAAAGTGCTGGTGTTCTGATTGTTGCATGATGAAAGATGATCCAGTCTGCTGGAATCCTAGACCTCAAGTTTCTTTAACATTATCACTTCCCAAGTGCTTACAGTGTTCAGATGTCACAGTTTGCCCCTTTTTTCTTTTTATCAGCACCATATATCACTGCAGAATAACATTAAACTTTGTTCTGAGGTATGACGCCAACCACTACTCTTTGACCTCATCACTGGTGGATTTGCATAACAGCAAGTATTTGCAAAAGAGACTGTTACATGTTAAAGGAGTCTAATAAAGTGTCAACCTGCAGGTGTTAAGTTGCGAAGCATTCTGGTCTGGTTTACCACAGAAAAGAAATCTACTGTGAAGCATTCAGAGATCATAGGCACTCAAACTACTCAAAAATGTGTTTTAAAAAAAAACTTCACAACCAACAACAAAGCTGAATCTCTTATGCTCAGACAATCTTTCTGCTTTGGAGTTTCCTCAAGTCAGAAGTGTAGAATGTATCCTTAGAACTTTTAGCCTGTTTAAACACCGTAAGGTTTAGTGTGTAAAACAACTAGTATTGAATTCATGTTTGCCTGGTACTTTGTTCTTATTTAGAAAGTACTGTTTTTGATTTTTACATCACCGGGTTAGAGAGTGTTCATGTGTCAGCCTGTTCACAACTTAGGCTACAATTCTGATCAGTAGATATCATTGTTTCCACAGAAATGTGACAATTCGCACTAAGCTTAAATGTTGTGCCATTTTGAGATTAACTTGTTTTTTTTTTGTTCACATTTTTACATACAGTCTTACTGTAGCATTTCATGTTTTTATTAGCTGGCTTTTACCTTACAGTAATGTTTATAATGCATTGGTTGGAGATTTTAGAGGAAAAACATTTGACAAAATGAGAGGACAAGCACCAGTCACATGTTCCTGAGATAAAAGAACATCATTTACAAGGTACTATGTAATTCCTCACTGCAGAGATCTTTTGTAACCCGACACGGATAACACCCACAAAAGATCTAATCTATACGATATTTATAAAACTGTGACCGTAAAATGTATATTTACCTCATTTTGTCTGTGCCTTTGCAGTACATCTGTAAGAATGCAACTTAACACTTGGTTTAAATAAACTGTTAGGAACATTTAAACAAAATCTTGTTTTTTTTGCAAATTGTTTACTCAAAGAAAAAAACAAGAAAGAAATTATGAACCGGGCTTGTGAGGTATCAGTTGTAAAACAAACAAAAAAGAATCTTTATTTTAAATAAAGAGCAACCTCAAGCACGTTTCAGCATAATTCAGAAACAAGTTTGATAATGTTTCTATTCAAGATAAATATTTTTTTGACATTCCTTTCAATCAGTAATCCACATATTGTCTAATCATTGCTGTATTAAGAGTGTTACACAAATTGCAATTACGCAACGGTTTCAGCCAGTAAGTAATTGATCAAAAATCTTTTTTTTAACCCAGTGCAGATTTAGCAAAATAAAGCAGTTATGATTCACAAAGAGAGAGTTTTCTTTTAAAACCGATGCATAAAAAACAAAACAAAAAAACACTATGAAAACTTTCATTTCTTATTTGAAGCCAACTAGACAAACATTATAGCCATTTCACTTTGGTCTAAAATAATATTCCTTCCGGAACGCAGTCACCATCAGCAAATCCATCATGTCACTAAACTTATGTACATGTTAAACAGGTTTTCCTCAACACCTGAAAATTAAACAAATAGGCACCATGAAGGACAAGTGGAAACAAAGTATATCGATGGACACAGCCGAGCAGATGCACAGAGATAAAACGTATGTGTTGAACTGGACACGGTGTTGTGTGCAGTAAAGCATCATTAAAATTATTCAAACAAGAATAAAGATACCTGTTTGCACTGATTTAAACCAAAAGTTCAAACCCTGCTAAAGAGTCCATGTTTCCATGGATAAAGCAAGTGTAAACATTTCTGCAAGACATCTCCCACCCCACTGTGTTGTAGCACCCTGTACCTGTATGTTTGTGTTGCAAGTTCAGTGGAATTAAGGCTAGAAAAAACTTGAACAACTGCAGTGTAAACTCAGATGGCCTGCAGCACTGATGCAAAAAAAAAAAAAGAGCCAATGTGAAGTCTTCAAGTGTGGTGCAACAGTAAAGTGGATACTAAGCCACCAAGAACAGACCAACAAAACTTTGGTCCAAACAAATTAAAAATGGAAAACAAAAACCTTGGGGTGGCACAAACTGAAATGCTGAAAAAAAAAAAATTCCATCCATCAATTTTCAAAATATATTAAAAAAATCTTCTCATAGTCCGTTTAAAAACAGGCACCTAAAACAAGTGCTAAAAATTAGCTAGAGCTACAGGGTAATGTGGGTTGAGAAAAATCTGACCTGCTTGTACAGTCCATCATAAAGACTAATGGCATCTTCAAGTAATTTGAATCTAGTAAAGAGTGCTCTGAACTCAGATGACATCAGGCCAAAATTAGTATGTGGCCGTCAAACCACATAACTCGTTTCTAACTCGACATCAACTTTTACGCTGGTGCGAGCAGAATATGGTCAGATCCAGGGGACGCCTGATGCCCGCTGACACTCAATTCAACGCAGAGAGTGAGGAGGAGTTTCAGTGATTCTGGGTCTTGATGAAGTTTGATACACTGGCTTCACCATCACCTCTGGATCCACCATCAGCATTGTCTTGAGGTTTGGATTGCTCCTGGCCATCTTTTTGCTGTTTCAGATCTCTCAGGTGAGCCATGGCCTTATCTATGCTCACCGTATTTACCAGGCCAAAGTCGTGCATGCTGACCAGATGGAGCAGAACGTTCCGGCACAGATTCTTCTCAATGATGGTGGTGCCATGATGTTCCACAAACAACATGCAGGCCTGATTCATTTGGTCGTCAGCTATGAATCTGCCCAGAAACAAATCAGCAAATTACTGGCAGAAATGTGATCGAGCTCTGAGAGATGAGCTGACATAACATGCAAAGTGAGGCCATTGAAATATACAGAATTGCATTTAATATTGATATTTAAACTGTTAAACAGAAAGGACCAGAGAGAAAGAGAGGTGAAAAAACATACCCATGTTTCATTACATGCAGGTTCCACAGTTTCATGACCTCTTTCTCTCCCTCATTGACATCCATGAATTCATCGATTTGCTGAGGGGTAGTGAAGAGGATCAAAATCATTTAAAATGGTAAACAAAAACTTGTTGGCAATTTCTGATTTAAGGGGTGCTATGAATCTCATGTCACTGGACAACTAAGCAATTTTGATGATAAAATTAACCCTTTAGACTTCAACACTGATTTAATGCAACTTAACATCAATTACACCGTAACATCCTCCTCAGATGTGTGTCGGTGGAAGCATATGTTCATATCCCTGAGTCACAGGCAGAGTCATAACCCACGGTATTGAGGTTTGACTGGTCATCTAGAATTAGTCTGACCTAATAATTGCTACGATTGATCTTCAAATGGTATCAGAAACTGTTAATGGTCTTGTGAAGGCTTCCTCACCATAACGGTTTTCTCCCTGAGCCATGCCGGATCCCTCTCGTCCTCACTGTCCACCTCCATTTCCTGTGGTCTAAGAGGCACGCAGCTGTCGCTGTGGAAGTACAGGCGGTTGTGGCCGCTGATGTACGTCCGCTGCTGCTCCTGTTCCCCATCCTCTAACTCCAGGAACTCTGAGAGGCTGGGCTTTGAGCGCTTGGGCCTGAGGAAACCGAAACATTGTGTTTTACCTCCAGATTCAAAGAAATGGATGCAAGGTCTGTGACAGGCCTGGGCGTCATGACAGGATGTACTGTAGAAATGTTTCCTTACTTCAAACGTTTGAATGGCAGTCAGTGTGGAATTCAGATGCGTATCACCAACTTACAATGGAATAGAACACAGCTCGTCCAGTGATATTTATAATGCATTACTGTTTGAGTTTTATTTTTGACTCAAGCATTATATAATATAAACCAGCTGTTTTAACACTGATCCCAGATCCATCATTCATTTCTTATGAACAACCTATTTTGGTTAGCACCCAAATAAAATAATTGACTAGTTAATGGCAGGAAATAATGGGTATGCAACATCCAACACATTTTTTATTAAAGGGGTCATATGATGCGATTTCAATTTTTGCTTTCTCTTTGGAGTGGTAAAAGCTCTTGGTACATGAAGAAGATTAGTAAAGACAAAAATACTAAAGTCTCAAATCAAAAGAGAGATTCTTTTTATAAAAAGTTAAGAGACAACCACTCCTACCTAAAATGCCTCGTTTAAATACACCACCAAGTCTACTTCACGATGTGGGAAGATTTGCACAATGCCGCCCAAATGTTCACGCAAAGAAAGAAGGCGTATCTTTTATCCCGGTGTTGCAGCCAGCACCATGCCGTGGAGACACGGTTTCATTGTGAAAGCAAAGCTATTTTGTTTGGCCTTCCAAAAGGGGACAAAACTAGAAATCAATAGTTAAGTTGTATTTACAACACTGTTCCAGAACAGTTCAACCAAAACATTCAGATGTGTGCTGCACATTTTCTGGAGTACAAGGACTGGTTCCTGTATGAGTAAACTACAATGCCGGTGTCTGTTTCTATAAAGCATGGCAATTCTAACCCACTGGTGATTCAAATGCGGGTTTTGAGCAGTGTAGAGTACCACTTGTTGTTTGTCGTTCCTTCAATCACAAATGAAGACATGGTTTTATGTTTGTGGTGCAATACCCAACGCGTAAAAAGAGGTAATTATGTCCCCACTGGATGCAACAAATGCCTCGTTTGTAATGGGGTTTTATTGGTCTTGTCAAGCCAGGACACGGCATTACAGTATGGTAAGGGGAGTTACATTTCCATCACACGCTTGAGGCATTCAGCCAATCACAACACACTGGATAGCTGGCCAATCAGAGCACACCTCGCTTTTCAGAAAGATGAGCATGGTAAAAATCGACACGTTTAAGAAAGGCAGGGCATAGAGAAGCTCAATAAATGTACCTTATGTGGAAAATAATGTTTTGAGAACCTTAAACCACATAAACATTGTATTACACCAAATACACAAAATGATGTTCTTTTTAGCAACATCATATGCCCCCCTTTAAATTTTAACAATATAATGATATACATTAAGGGCAGCTGTGGCCTTAATGTAGAGTTGAGACTTGTAACCCGGAGGTCACAGGTTCGAGTATCGGTTCTGGCAGGAGTTATAGGTGGGAGGGAGTTAATGAACAGTGGCATTGACTTCTTACTGCTGTGTGTGTGCACTTGGATGAGTTAAATGCAAAGCACCAATTCCAAGTATGGGTTACCATACATGGCAAATGTCACGACTTTCACTTTAAAAAATGGTAAATACAACAGAAAACCATGCAATAATTTTTTCAAACCAAACAGACCTGCAAACAAGGAAGTGTGTAACTGGAGTCCTCTTCACGGGGCCGTTACGGCTGAAGGCAAAGCCGGGCTGGCAGTGGATGTCCTGAGGGTTGCCCACATAAGAGCCGTCATAGCATTCATTAATCGACACATCTATCCTGGCTCCTTTAGGATGAGGCTGGGGAGATAAACGTCCATCACTATAAACATTTCTACCCAATATAGACTATATTTAAGTTGCTCTGCAAGTCATCTTTCAGAAGACTCATATTTAATCCTTTTTTAAAGGTTATGACTTTAACCCAGCTCAACTATGAGTAAGCCATTCACAGATGGATTCCCACAACATGCGTAAACATTGTGGCGTTACACTGATTTATACTGCATAATCCATGTGGTCTGGTGACAGTTTCATAACCTTGCGATGTTTCTCACCACATAGATGAAGATGAAGCGGCTGTGCGAGAGCTTGAGGTGCTTGAGGAGACTGTAGAGCTTACGGCAGTTCAACGTGCACCAGGGACAGTGCAGGTCATCTCTGGCCTCCGTCTGCTGCCGTGTGTTATTGTTGTATAGGAACTACAAAAAAAGGTGATGGACACAACTGACTGTAACCCAACATACAAGACCAACAATGAGTCAAGGGAGGACTTATGGACTCCAGCGCTCTCATTGTGATATGATACAACCAAATCTACAGTGCAAAGATGTAGAGAACCACAGGAAACTCCCTGCCCTTTTGATAGTCAATATAAAGGCCTGGGATAAGTGCTGTGGTTGTGAGTAATGGAGTTGAAGCACTGTTAGTATTGTTAGATAATTGTTTTAAATGCATGTTACTCACCTGATAATAAACACGTAGTTTCTGACGAGGTTCAACATGAGTTTGTTCTCTTCTGATTGGTAGATCAGCACCAACCGAATCATTAACAGCTGCAATCAATCAAACATCATTGTTATGTTCACAATCCTCAGTACTGCAAACTGTTCTGCTTTAAAAGATCAAAAAGTTTGTGATTTTCACTTGTAATCACTAACCAGCGCTTGTGATCTTACCTACTGCCTGTGGAGGCTTTACATTGCTAGGCTTGCTGCCGTCTACTGAGCTGGATTCAGAATTGCGTGTGGCAAGAGGTTTGGCCACTGTGGCTGTTCCTCTGTCAGCCGTGTCATTAGTCCATCGCAAAGTGAACTGCAGTGTGGGACCCTGAGAAAAGGTCTCGAAGGGTGGAAGCCACTGAAACACAGGTTCCCAAAGAATAATGTACAAACATCTCAAATGGAAACATGCGGACTAATCAAAAATGCCGCCTGCAGCTGACCTTCCCATCTAGTATGGTTTCCCACGTTGCCCGTTTCTTGCCTACAGGACTCTCCTCCATCTCCTGCATGGAGACTTCATACTCACCATCCAAAAGTTGTAGGCGTCTGTTGAAAGAAGGAGGAAGTCTTGTCTTAAACCAGAGAAGCAAACAAAGCAACAAAAAAACTACAAGAACAAGCAACTGAACCTAGAACACTTACCTATTTTTAT
Organism: Carassius auratus; assembly: GCF_003368295.1. Taxonomy (NCBI): domain Eukaryota; kingdom Metazoa; phylum Chordata; class Actinopteri; order Cypriniformes; family Cyprinidae; genus Carassius; species Carassius auratus. The sequence continues at coordinate 10,411,706 of NC_039245.1, read as the reverse complement.
CAAAAACTGTCATTTGTGCCACAAATGTAGTTTCTCCGTCATCCTGATTAGAGCAGTATCTCTTCTTCCTGTTAGACAGCTCTTCCATAACATCTGAGAAGAAAACTTCTTGGTAAAAAGGCCTCATCAAATGATAAAACTCGCTTTGAGGTGCAAGACTATCCTAAGCTACTTAAAGTCTCTGAAGCTCATACTGGTATCTCTGGTGGTCATGCCGTTGAGCTCTCTCCTCCCCGGACGAGACACTCTGAACAGAAGGGAGTAGGACTTCACCATGTGGCTGTTACTGGGTTCAAACTCATGGCTGGACACCATCAGTGTGGGAAAAGCTCCCAGCTTGGTCTGGCTGCCGTCTGGGTTCAGAGGCACCTGCTTTTTCCCTGTAGGCACTTGCTTTACTGGACAACTTACATCCTAGAAGAACAGAAATTAAACCTGATCAGAGTTCAACACTTATGTCAGCTTAAAAGCCTTACATATGCAAGTGTATTACCAAAAGTTGACTGATGTTCACAAATTTATAATGCTCAGTCCTTATGCAGTCACATTAGCTACATTTCTGCAAAATTTGGAGGGCAAAAAGGTCCAATGTTTATTGTCAACAGTGGAGTAATTGGTAAAGCATTCAGCTTCAAACTAAGCAGCTTCAGTGCAGTGAATCTGACTAACTTGAACCCAATGCTAAATCTATGTGAGGAAATCTTTCTCCCTCCCATACAATTCCAGTTTGCATGGATTCCTATTGAAAAATTTGCCCTTAAACAACAGTTTAATGAGTGAATGTGACTGCACCTTTTCTCTTCTGGGATCAAAATAATTGATGACTCATCTTGCAAGTCAACACAAGACACAAAACTGTGCTTGTCAAGTGATTTTTTTTAGTTGAGCTAGATGGCAAGCATAATTATCAATTAAAAATTAACCAACAGTACGGACAGATATGGCCACATACGGTAGCAAGCAAGACAAGGACAAGTGTATTTTTGATCTAAGAAATCATGTTTTGTGGGGGGGAATGGTCAACGTAAGATATTTTCTCTGACTTTTTATGACAAGGACAAACTTTTACCTTTCTCTTCTTGTGGCAGACCTTAACAAGCAGCACTTCCACAGACACTGAGTTTTCTTCATTCTCTGAGTTCTGCAATGGCTTCTCTGATACATTGGACAACAAATCAGAATCACAAAGCGATCAGATGATATTGTTTGCACACGTTGCTAAAAGTGTACATAAACCTAATGTTAGCTTACCAGTTTTATGAAAGAATCCAGTAAAAGTGAGCTGCAGGTTTGACGCCATGCTGCAAGACAAAACTGGAGATAAAACTTCTGCATGCATTTGAGCCATTCAGTCACGTTCAGAAAATCAGCGAGCAAAATAAATCTGGATCAAGAACATCTTACTTGTGAGATTCCTGATCCACTTTCGACTTTTCTACTTTGAATAGCAGGTCGTTCACACTAAAGTATTTTCTGAAATAAAAGATGCCAACAAATTTTCTGTAAAACCCTCATTCAACTTATCTAACTACAACTGAAGTTCAGTACATCAGTCAGTTACAGTGCATTTTTCAACATGCAAATTTACTCACAGTGAGGCCTGCACAAGGAAATGAAGGTGTGGCTTTTTGACAAAGAGATTAAGACATTAGGTGCATGTAATGGTTTTACCTTTTTGAATTTGTTCTTGAATTTCTGTGTGCCATATATGTAAGAGATCTGTGAAGGAAGATTGGCTGAAAGAACAGAAAAAAAATAGAAAGATACAACCAGTCAAGTCTATTGTTATAGCAGCCATGTACAGTGAGTTCACATCTAAATGAGAACAGCATGTCATTTCATCATGATCATGGTCTACTTACTGCGATGAGATTCCTTGTGCGAAGAAATCGGTATATTTGAGTTGGTTCTGTGAACAGAAATGCAGTTGTATCATGCACACCAATGTTGCCAGAATGAGACTCAAGCCATGTAAATAACCAAAGAAACTACCATTTTAGATGCACGTCGAGCCGGTACCTATATTATAAACTTTTTTTTTGTACAATGACACTCTTACACATGAATCAAGGTGGCAGTTTGGCAAGTACACTACTTGTCTAAGCTAGTGTAGAAAAACTGCAGAGAGGTTTTCATGAGGTTTGTGTTTTTCACGACTGTTGTCCATTGCTGTTATATGACAGATAGTCCCCAATGTCATATTAAAATAATAAAATGTATAAAAGCACCACAAAGCACGTGTCATCTCTTGATGCACGTGTCCAATTTTCATATAAGTTAGGATGTGGCCTAGACAATTAATACGTGTCTAAATCCCTCTATTGTGGGAAAAAAAACACGACGTGCGACTTTTATGGTTGAATATCCGTCTTTTTTAAGCATTCTGCAAACTACTGCACACAGTTTCCCATGTGAGGTTAGTAGCCCTTAAGCTAGTATGGGTCGTAAAGCAATCATATACTGCTAAATGTGCTCGAAAAATCATCGATTTGTTGTACATACAATGAGACTATGGGGAAAAGTTTGATAGGCGAGCAACTTACTCTCGAAGGCTTGCAGGAAGAGTTCGTGGTCGGCTTGGACCTGCTCCATCTTGGGTCGCTTGACTGAAGACATCACAACACCGGACGATACGTGAGCTCCACCATTAGCCGCTTTACTCGCGCTGTTGGCGTAAAAACCGTTTCCACCAGATCCGTGCTTTTGTGGAGCCATCCTGATGTAGCGTTCGCGGTCGAATGAGACGTTTGAAACGGAACTCCAGTGGATTCAGCCAAGTTCTGGGCCCAAACAAAGAGGAGAGCAGCCGAGACCGGTTCGCCCCCTCAACAAAGTAACAGTTAACATAAACGAGCCGGCAGTTCAGTTTGTTTTACAGACCGGATGGGATTCGCAACAACGTCTCATCCGCGTGTAGACTCGAGCGCGTCGCGAGCTCTTATCGGATCATATGTAACGTTAATCTGGATTCCACGCGACGCTGAGCGCTGACTAACGTTACAACACAGAAACCCACCGCAGCAGAAAGTGAGCTTACTGAAGAGCGGTCCGCTATTCTGTCGTTATGAGATGCCGCTGTTTACTTTTTAAGACTATACAAGTAAGCCCAGAAGCCTTTCGTCCTATAAGAAACAGCCTGAAGTCGAAAGTGCTGTGAATATTACCCGCCCTCTGTCTTGAAAGTATTCCACACAGCTGATAAAACCTTGAGTTTGAACATCGAGTCAAGTTTGGTAGAGAGAGCTCGCGCAGCCTTCCGTTTCGCTTATTATAATTTTTTTCGCGGGAAATTCGTTTTTTTTTTATTTTATAGAGACCATAGCCAGGAAAAGCTCAGGGTGTGTGAAATAAAGAGCTGAGCCCCTAGCCGTATTAAATATGTATCTGTAGACATAACATATAAGTGGTTTTTGAATTTTTATTTTGTCATTTTTCTTTAATTAAACAACAGAAAAGTAGTAACATATGCTTTGTTTAGGCCCTCTCGTCATACTTATTTCAGTTAACTGTTAAACACTAAACACCTATTTCTGATCATTCGTGACAGAATCAAACAAGAGGATCGTTTGCTATGCATTGCTTTAGAAAACGACTTTGAAACGCCCTGCAGTTCATGACTTTACTTTTCAATGTGATCAAACGTTTAACTCAGTTGTGTAGACTGACATATATCTACTTTTGAAATTTGATAGTAAATGTCAAATACAAGCCAAACATATTATGCATTATGTAATAGCTTCTGGGACCCAGGCATAGACTTTTGTCTTCTGTAGAGGACATTATAATTTGGTGAATTCTCTGTGACAATACATGGCACATTATTAAGTCTGGATGTCCTGTACAGAGCATATTCAGGGCTTTTTAGAGATGTCAAATGTTTGGAGGTTTGATCATAAACACTCCCTCTCCTTGTTCTTTAAATATGACTAACATTAACAGAATTATCAAATGTAACACTCCAAGGGAAATATGATAATGTTTTGTAATTAATTGTAAATAAACATCTCAGATTTTATTTATGGGGTTTCAAATCAGAATATGACTCTCTCTCTCTCTCTCTCTCTCTCTCTCTCTTTCTTTATATATATATATATATATATATAAATATATATATATATATATATATATATATATATATATATATATACACGAAATAGGGCATACTTTTCATATATGTCTTCTATAAAGGACACCAGGACCAACAGCATTTTAATCAGGCATTTTGAGATACAAGAAGTCAGAAATTCTTGATCAATAATTCTATGAAATATGAGATATTCTTTTGAAAATATTGCCGAGTTATTAATCCTATTAATACAGTTCTCTTACCATACTGGTTTGCCCCAAGAACCCATTAATATGAAAATTAGATGCAATGTATAGGCCTATCCCTTGTATAGAATGGGAAAACAAATTTATGGACATTTCAAGCACATATTCAATAAAGTACAGTATATTAAATCATTCTGTTATATCTTTCATAACATAGTTGAGAATCATCTTTGTACAAAGTTTAGCTAAAAATAGCCTGAAACCTAAACACAGATTGGTGAATGAAACAACTAAAACATTGTTTTTGCCTATACCTGCCTCATATAATTTTTTTTATTTATTTTAAATTTTTATATATAATTTACTCATTGTGTCTTCTACAAAGGGCATAGAATAAAACGGGAAATATATTGTTTCAAAAATGTTTAAGCTCCATTTGCTTCTTATCTAGATCAATCTAATGATGAGCACATTTCCCCTATCTTAGCTTCATTACACTGGCTGCCTATTCAATTTAATCAATTTTAAAATTCTGTTATTTGCTTTTAAATCACTAAATGGTTTTGCTCCGCCATACCTCTCTGAGCTTCTACACTCTTATAAACCCGTCCGCTCTCTCAGATCAGATGATCAGCTGTTCCTGACTGTACCTAAAACTAAGCATAAGCTCAGAGGGGACGGTGTCTTTGCTGTGTCTGCCCCAAACTATGGAATGCCTTTTCATGTTAAACAGGCCTCTTCTTTATCTATTTTTAAAACCCTTCTTAAAACTCATCTTTTCTCTTTGGCTTTTGACACCTTGTAAGATGTCGACTTTATTTACTTGATTTAATTTGTTGTTACTTTGAATGCTTTTATTGTGTGGTTATTAATTGTATATATGTTTATTTTTTTCTGTACAACTTTGGTTGTTGTAAAGTGCTTAACAAATAAAGTTGGTATGGTATAGTATATAAACATATATATATATATATATATATATATATATATATATATATATATATATATATATATATATATATATATATATATATATTTATTTATTTTTGGGTCTCATGAAGATATAATGGCATTTTATTCCCAATAAAAAGTGTTATGGATGTTTATTTCATTAGAGATTCCCATCACTTGATTAGCCGGTAAGAAGTTGTGAAAATAAATAAAATATTATTTGTAGGGAATCTATGGCCTAACACTAGATTTTATTTTGATTATTATTATTATTATTATTGTTACATCATGTTCGTCCACATTTGATGTCTGTTTAACTTGTATTGCGTTAAAATAGATTGATATAGGCTTCGGACTCTATTAAATACTGTGGAGAAATGGGAATGGGTATAAAATAATGGGAATGTGTTACTTTACATAATTTCTAATGACACGTATTTTTGGCTAACGTTTATTTGTTGATGTGGGATATAAATTTGTCGTACTTTTAATTTGAAGAATTGCTACACGTCTACCGGATGTGTCCAATTTAGCAGAGGGAATAAAAAAAGATTTGGTTCGTTAGAGTGCTTCTATAATATATATAAAGACGATGGACAGGCTCACATGAGAGAATGTATCAACGAAAAATTAAAAACAATTATTAAATCGTAATTCGACATTTCAACAAATAACGTAATTTACGCGCGGTTGGCCATTAGGCGCGGTGGCCAAGTGGTAAGGCGTCGGTCTCGTAAACCGAAGATCGCGGGTTCGAACCCCGTCCGTGCCTCGGACAATGGGCATATGACAGTTTTTGCAAAAGGAAAAAAAAATAATCTAGTTAACAAAAAAACATAAAATAATCTTGTTTCCTGTATTATTGCAACACCAATGCAAGTTCATTTCAGAAGTATAAAACAAAAAGCTTGAATCTTGAATCCATTTTATTACCTGAATAATTACTGATTACTGAATAATTGTGACCTGAACATTGTAATCTATAGCTGCCCTCTCTGTAAGTTGGAAATTAAAACTATGATTAATGGACAAAAACATAAAAGTGCATCACTTATAATAGAGAACTGTGAGTTATTGTGTCACTTAGGAGAGCGAAATATTAAATCGGGAAGTCTTAACAAAACAATCCAGAGTCGGAGTGTAAGCTTAAAGAGAATGAAATGCAAATATGCAATTAAACTTGCTAATTTAATTGAAAGATACGATTTGCTGAACAAGTCCTAGCCCCTAGTATGTTTCTTACAATGTTTTCTGACAATGTTCTTTATGATTGTTAAAAGATGCACTATTTTTGTTTTGTCTTTTATTTGTTGCACCCGTTCTATTTTCAAGGAATTTCATGCCACTTTGTTTTGTAAATGGAACTTTGTCCAAAAAAAAAAAAGTCGGAGTGTAAGGTGTGTAATGTTGCACGCATATATCCACAAGGTGACGCTGACGCTCCAAATGAAAACAGATCTAATCAACGGCCACGGTGCGCAGCTAATATAAGCCATGCCAGTGACATTTCCACGGCTAATAAATTATAAAACTCTAAAGGTTCAAATCAAACAACTGGAACTCGGTGTAATCTGTTTGCCATATTACAGAAATGAATTGGATGTAATGAAATAAATAATTTAATTGGATGTATGAAATAAATGCGAACCAAGCTATAAACTTTCTAGCTGTTGTGACCTAAACCAAAGGCTCAAAGGCAAGTAGGTGAGTGTAACAGATTCATGAACGCATGTGCTACCTAGAATTCCATTTTGGGGAGGGCCCGAGAACTGCACGAGACGCGTCCGCGCGCGAGATCTATCTCCGCTCGAGGCTGTCGCGCGGCACATGACACGCGAGTTCGCGGTGCAGAACCAGGTGAAGGCTTTCAGGAGGTGGCGGTGACAGTCAGCACGACCGACGCTCCCGACCAGTTTACTTGATTACATTCTGGCGCATCCAAGAGAAGAAAATACACGCATGTCTTCTACGAAGAAACTTATATGCGTGCTTTAGTGAAGATTACATCTTTACTCCATTCATGGGACGGTAATCGGAATCAAAATTGGACCGTAGGTATCGACAAACTTTACTACAACTGTCAATGCGTAGGCTAAAGTGGACTAAAATCTAAACAAGCTGAGCTGATACATCGCTAAAACAATGGAAGTCGATCAGAGGTAAATTCATCTGTTGTTGCTAATTGTTGATAAGACAATAAATCAGTATATGCATCTACATTCCTGTTTTATTAATTAACTTGGTTTTTCCTTCTATACTATAATTCATATTAGTGTCAAGGCAAATAAAAATACTATTATATATATAATAGTATTTTTATTTGCCTTTATACTAATATGAATTATAGTTCTATGAACTATATTCTATGAAACAGGTTTCAGTGTTAAATGAACACAACAATGAATGTGTAATAACACTTTTAGTGTATTTGGGGTTAAAGACATTAATGTGTTAGAGGTTGGGTCTTTGCTGGCAAGGTGAGTAGTTAAATTTACTCTCAACTGGCCTACAAAGTCCCAGTTTCTGGCTCATGCAATCATCCTCACTTTTTTTCTGTCTGAACGAGTATTTTATAAATAATACAGAAAAAAAATTATTTAGATGTTCTGTGGGTGGGAAACATTAAAATGGAAGGCACTGTAAGGTCTATATTGCTTATAAGTTCTAATTGTAATTGAATAATTTACATAAATTAGTAAAAGGATATTTCCAAATGATCCTAAATAGCTTGCTCACAGTGTTCTGTTAAGGATTCGCTCTGCAATATCCCAGATATATGCTGGACGTTTAGAAAAATCATAAGTTTAGGTCTGTGTGTGTTAAAGTTTCTATTGCCATAGTTAAAATTGTCTTATTTTTGACGGAGCACATTGTTATCTTTTCAAGTGAGATTCATTTAGTTTGCACACTTAGGCCTATCAATCTAGTATTTCCTAGTATTTCAAAAACATTTCTGTGGCTCATGATTGTAATATTGAAAATACCCTCATGCTGTCTAATGGGCATGTTTGTAGTGCATGTATAAACACAGAAATACCAATCCGAATAGGAAAGAATCCCGCTCCGAAATGCACTGAACTCATTCACCTCTCTCAGCTACCCACTTAAATCCCAAAGCAAACCCCTTTTTTTATAAGGCCAATTTATAAACCCCTGGCATGCACGCTTGAGGGGAGGAGGAAGGCTAAAATTCCCCTCACTCTCTTCTTAATTTAAACTTTTCACTTGTTGGATGGCTGACAAAACTGGGTCTTGTTGGTTTCCAGCCGCCCCGGAGACAGCGGCCCCATGTCTCTGCTTCCCCATGGGGAGGGAAAGGGTGTCCAGCTCTCACCAACACTTAGCCGCCGGACTGGAAGCTGGCTTCGTGCTGTTGAAATGTGAGACTAGGAAGAGGACCCAAAAGGCAGCAAGAAAAATGAGGGACTTTTAGGGGCAGCTGTGTTTTATTAACCCAGTCATAATGCCCCTAAAAATCCTTATTGCTCTTGCAATTTTCAGCATCCCAATGTGGACAGACATGCCCGTGCAGGGATAATGCACATGCATGCTCTAATATAACAGGATGCATATAGAGAATAAGAAAGCCTTCTTGTGAAATGCTTTTCGGACCCTCCTTTTCAAATGCAGGTTCCTAATATAACTATTTATGTTTGTGGTTTGTGACACTGTCAAAGAATTGTCAAAAGATCTTGTGTTACACACTATATGTGGTTTATGTTAATAAGGGGTTGAGTAAATACACTATTTCCTTTCATTAATTCAGTGTACGTTTTCTCTTTCAAACCAGCTTTTTTCAAAGACATGACTTCATTCTGCTCTGAATTGAACTGCTTTTTGTGACGTCCACTAGTCAATGTAAGCCTTGTGAACACAGAACGAAGCTCCCCTGCTTGAGGTTATGTCTTTTTAGAGTTTGTCAGGAGATCTACAAGACAAAGCTGTGTTGTCAAATATCAGTTTGAGTGCTTTCATTCTCCCAAAACGTTCTAGTAAGTCGTCCAGATCTTCTGGACATGATAACTGGTGTATATACAGGGTATTGAAGGCATTCTTAGCCTGCTTCACGATCAAAGCAGATTTTCTCCCTTATTATAATGCTACATGGAAATCACACGGACAAACTCAATAAATGGTCTGTATCGTTCCCACATTTTGGTGAAGGGCAGGTAATAGCCTGCACAGAAGCGGAGAGAAAAAGTGACTCAGCTCGGAGAGGATGCGTGTGTTCTGAGGCTGTAAGCCTGTGGGATCTCGAGCTACTCTTTGAGATCGCCTGCTGTCCCACACGTCTCAATTCCACGTCGCTATTATCACAGCACGCTGGAAATGGTGCATTTCCCTCCGGCCAGGACATCCCTGTGCAAAAATTATTTTTATTAATTTCAGACACTTTACATATTGAATATATATACTGTGTACAATATACTGTATGTTAGTTACTCAAATTTTCAAGAGATTGGGTCAGTAATTTAAAAAAATAAATGCTTTGTTTTAGCTAGGACACAATATTTTTTTTTTTTTTTTTTTTTACTATATTTTTGATCAAATAAATGCAGCCTTGTTGAGCAATAAGACTTCTTTCAAAAACATGAAAACATCTTTCTTACCGACCCTTCAGAATGAGAATGTATTTTTGCTCATTTAACTGGCTGTCTTTATGGCTGTCCGTTCCTTTAAAATGTTAAGCAAATGGATTGTACATTATTCTGATTAATTAATTGCTATCAATATTTGATGAAGAAAAAAAACAACAAATGTACATATTTCAAGAAATTTGCACTATTGTAGAAGACGAGTAAAAGTGGCTTTCAAGTCAGTATATTGCCTTTCTATATCATTACATAGCATGACATAAGTTCGCAGCAACTCATTTGTTTAATCGTTTGTTTATGTACACAAGCGTCTCGCTCCATTAGCGCTGAGCAAAAGAAAACGGAACAACTAATACAAAAAACAAATGGCTATTCAAAAAAACTAAAAGTACAGCACTGGAGGGAATCAAAGATAGCAAATATTTGATTAACAGTGTGCAAACAGAACCGAGTTCAACTGAGTTTTGTCATTTTGGAGAGATACTGGGGGAGGGTTTCCCAGAATTTTAGGGCAGTGATGCTGAAGTTCCTATACTGCCCATGGAGGACAATGGAAGCATTATGGGCTGCAGAGCTCAGGACAAATTAACTATTTAAACAGTTAAATACATAAGAGTTTAGAAGGGAGTAACAGTCCATCTAAGTGTGAGGTCATAAAAGCATACTTAACAATTTATTAAAGCATAAGTGAAGGACAAATAAAGGTTTGGTGCCGCAGATGAGAAAACGTGATGATGTGCTTGATATGGGCTTTAAATCAGAATGACAAGTCAAATATCACACCCAGTTTACATTCAGTATGTGAAGCCGTCACCAGAACATCACAGAGAAAGAAAGAGATTTGGGTCCAACTAGCAGTATTTTGGTTGTGTCATTATTTCATTTGAAAGAAATGGAAGCCATCCACATGTTTGGATGCTTGTTATTAAAGCAGATGTGGGATCACACATGACTTCTGTGACTGTAGGATGATACTGATCGATCTCACAGGAGTATGTCTTCACAGAAAGCGATGACATGCTTTTGTTTGTTTTATGATGCACCCAAACCCTGATTTCACACACTCGTATATGAGTCACACTCTCACTTTTACAAACAAACATGCAAAATGATGTCAAGTGAAAACTTGTTGAGCGATCCCACAAATGCTCATGAAAAGTTTGTGTGTGTGTGTGTGATTGGGCAGCTGTGAGATGTTGAGGAGTGAAGAGGCAGTGGTCTGTGACTGGGTGGGTGGGGAAGAGAAAAGAAAGGTGACACAGATCTGGTGACTCAGCACACACACACACACACACACCTCCTAAGCCACACTGACTCACAATCACAGTCAGGAATTTGTTTATCTGCAAACATTCGATATTAATGCTTCACAGTTCATTTATTGCATTAGTTTAGTTAATTGTTACTGCTGATTACTCGATGTGGTGCTATTAGAGAGAGAAAACAATAAAAATTTTACTATTCTCGATAAACTTTAACTTAATCTCAGCTAGTTACCAAAACAACATTTATAATTTTCATTTAATTTAAACTAGAAGTATAAAATCACTAAAAATAAACCAAAATAAATAAATGAGAATTTATTGAAACTATGTACTGTATAGACATATTTTTAAAAGACAAGAACTAATAAAAAAAGAGCAAAAACCATTACCGAAACTGAAATAAAATCTAATGCAAAATACTAACAAAAACTATACTAGTAAACCAATAATACTAAAATAGCATTGAACAATAAAGTCAAAATAATATATACATATATATAAATGTGTGTGACCCTGGACCACAAAACCAGTCTTAAATGTCAATTTTTCGAAATTGAGATTATACATCATCTGAAAGCTGAATAAATGTTAGGACAGGACAATATTTGGCCGAGATTCTGGAATCTGAGGGTACAAAAAAATATAAATCGCCTTTAAAGTTTTCCAAAGGAATTCTAAAAAAAAATTAGTTTTGATATATTTACGGTAGGAAATATATCTCCATGGAACATGATCTTTACTTAATATCCTAAAAAATTTTGGCATAAAAGAAAAATCTATAATTTGACCCATACAATGTTCAAACAACCCATTTTGGCTATTGCAAAAAATATACCTCAGCGACTTGGTTTTGTGGTCCATGGTCTCTCTCTCTCTCACACACACACACGCACACAAATATATATATTGTTTTCTATTTTTTTAAAAGCTGAGCAACTTTTTTATTTTTTTATTTAATGCATTTTACCCACAAAATGCTATTCTCTTTGACAAAAGTCTTGTGCATATATGAGAACCCAATAAGATATTTTTTCGTCTTTGGTCATGTCTTATCTCGTCTATAGCACCAAGTGAGCCAGGACTGCAAAAAAGGATCCTGTCTTAAAATGAAGCCAGTATTTTAACAGAACACAGAACTTCAGCTTCTCAGTTGTTCAAAGTGTTGTTTCTGGTGCCTGCTACAGACCCAAAATGATGTTTTCTTCTCCGCAGCAGGAAGAGGCCTCAGGCCTGTAGGCACCATCCAGATCCAACTGAGTAAACTACATAAAAGCCCTGACCACAATCAAAGCACTTCTTTTCAAGTTTGCTTTTACATACTGTAGTAGTTTCACCCCGGTGTAATTGTCAAATTGTTGGCTATTTATTTATTTATTTATATAGTGTGCTTATGTGTGCAGTTGTATACATACATATTCGTATAAGCACTATTAATGCTAAGCAAACGTAACTAAGATACACAGTCTCTGCTAAGCCTCTGCTGGATGGAATAAGGAGAGGGAATGCCAGAACAAATCATACACCTCGTGATTAAAATGATTCACAAACATGCCCTGTGGTCTGTTAGACCTCCGCCAAAACTTTATGCGAAATAGTGAAAGATTTGCCAGAAGAAACGAAAGATCCTATCAAATATAAGAAACAAGAGGTGAAGAAATCTGCTTTTGTTGAAGTGAAAAATGAGAGCGGCGGCAGTGGTGAGATAGAAAAAGAGAAAGCAGCAGTAGAAAGATATCACAGGAAATGAAGTGATGTGCAGGAACAGACATTATATACATGATATATGACTAAAGTCCTGTATACAATAAACAAAACACGTTCAGTCCCAGCCAGCGGTCGTCAGCCTCGTGGTGTGCTTTACCACTAAACTTATTTTTAGTTTGAGGCAAACAGTTTTCTCTGTATTTCCTCCTAGCATGTCTGTCAAGGGGGGGAAACATTTTATTTTAAAGCAAACAGACAAAACATATTTTATTCAAATTACTTTTTTGCTTTAAGTAGACAGAATCTGTCATGTGGTATGAATATGTTCTGTTATACCTGGACTCTAGTTTCAAGTTATTTCCTTTCTGGCAAGCAGACGGAGTAGTTTCCGAAGAGTGTCTGTCCAATCAAACATATAGACGACAGGTTGTCTTTCATAAAATCAAATAAGTTTAGGAAGTTTTTTAAATTATTGAGGCATAGAGTGCGGTTGAATTTGGACTTCTTGTTTATAAAAGGGAAACGTATGGATTTATACAAGGAACACATTTGTTTTAAAACATTATTTATAAAACCTTATTTATGGACCCTAAGTCCATTGTATGATTTTCTCTATGTACAGGCCTTTTCGCAATAGCTAAACTGCTAAAAATGGACAATTCAACTTCCTGAGAACTGGTCTTTTCAATCCTTTAATCTGGTAAATGACATGCAATGTGAGCAGTCATAAACATACTGGAGTGTAAGAACCGGCTGTGGGGTAAACAAGTGTGTTCATATCCCGGACAGGGAATTGCCAAATATAAATACCTTTTGCCAATTTGTAAGATCCTTTTCTTAAAATATGTATTTTCAGCAACACTATAGTATAGGGATCAAATCTCACTGTTAACTAGTTGCTTATTTTCTTGCCTATTAGTAACATATTGGCTGTTTATTAATACTTATAAAGCATCTATTCTACATGACCATATTCTACATCCCTTAACAACTAACTTAATAACTATTAATAAACAGCAAATAAGGAGTTGATTGAGGCAAAAGTCATAGTTAATGGCTTGTTAATAGTAAGGATTGGACCTTAAAATAAAGTGTGACTGTATTTTCAGTAATTTAAAATAAAATAAAAATACCTAATAATTAAGATGAAAAGTTGGCCTGACAAAATTTTTGCTTTTATTCATAACCTGTTACAAATTAGTGTAGCCTGACAATTTATGTACGAACTTAAAAGAGGTCTAGAACAACAGAAGATAGCAGCAAATAAAAACTTCAGAAAGGCAGCGTGCCTTAAATGTCAAGTGAAATTGTGATCGAAAGATTAATTAATACCTGTAAGTCAAGTATCCACTTTTGTTTTTGTTTTTTGACAACTAGAGTGTCATTGGTCGAGATAAAGCACTTTTTAATGTAATTCTGCTAAATTCTCTGCGTGTAAATGTTAATTATAATTACATAGAAAAATATATCATTATAAGCTCATCATGGGAGCCACAGGATAGGCATGATTTCAGCTGTTTTTCTAGTTTCATTACGAAACAATATGTATAAATGGTACAACAATTTGTACTAAATGTTTTTGCTTTCTGATATCTCTTGGATTTCCTGACAGTTGCATGAATAAATATTTCAGAATCAGCTAATCTTAACAGACAGGTGTGTTACATTTATTTAATCTGAGGCAGATGTTTTATTATCAAACCCTATGATGTTCCAGCTGCTGAGAAGTGTCTGGTTTGTTTTGGGGGTAATAATTTTATTGAATTTTAAGTTAATCCTTAAAGTTATTTATTTATAAAATGTATTTTATTGAAAAAGTCACGATCCTTTACTTTCTTATATGTTTACTCCATTGCAATGAATCAAGCTTGTACCAAACAATGTTTATTTTTTACAGCTTGAATCACTTGCTAAGAGATTTTAAAATTACAGGGGTCGCTATGTTCATCATGTCCACAATGCTTTAACCAAGTATAACTCTTGCCAAAACCATGCTCTTCCATATTTGGCACAGAATTTCAGTTCCATGTAGTTCACACAGCATTTCATCACAACAACCGACAGCCCCGAAATAAGAAGGGACCCATTTACCCCATTTACCCTTCCTCAACATCATGTTTAATGAGTAAACAGTATTTTTCTGAAATGATAAACATGAAATGCCTCACCTGCATGTACAGGAAGAGCTCTTACTTTTGCTAGAGACAAAGCGTATTTCTGTATGCATTTGTGAGCTATGGGCCACAGGAAAACAGAGTGTTTACTTTTGGTCATAATGAGCTAGACTGTAGTAAAAGCCTTTTTGATTCAAAAAGGCATTCATTTTGCAATCACTATGTATATTAGCATGTCACAAACCTGTTTTATTTACACGTCTGTAGTAAATATCATATTTTCAATCTTTAGATAATGTTTAAACAGATTTTACTCTCTGTTTAAACATAAATAATGTTAAATAATAAATAATGTTACACTTAACTTCAGCATGACCTCAGTAATAAACATTTTAAAAGAACAAATAATGTGATTTATGTCATTTGATGAAAAAGTAAATAAATAAACATGAATATTATTTAACAATCCAGTATTCATGGAGCTATGTGTTTGCTGGGTTCTTGCTCCATTAGAGCTGTCTAGTGAAAGTGTTGATTAATTTTTGGCAAATGTGGTTGTAGACTGTAACCAATTACCGAACTGAAAGGCAGGATTCAACATTAAATAACCCTAAGAAACAAAACAGACTTTTGCTTGAGCAGGCTGGTTTAGTGAATTAACCACTGCCTTGACCCATTTGTGCTGAATGCTCTTTGAATGAGTCCATCAGGGGAGTTGACATCTTTGATGCAGGAAGATAAAGAGGGGCATCAGTGCCCAAATTTAGCCCGTTGTGGGCCAGGCCAGCTAGACTGGTAGAGACTGATGATGCTAAA
Source organism: Carassius auratus (assembly GCF_003368295.1). NCBI lineage: Eukaryota > Metazoa > Chordata > Actinopteri > Cypriniformes > Cyprinidae > Carassius > Carassius auratus. The sequence goes on along the minus strand of NC_039245.1, from coordinate 10,395,989 downwards.
TGGACTTAATGAGAGTTTCAGACCCCAGCACAACCACTGCACTTTTTATAGTGTACACTTTATATATATATTATATTTATAATTTCCACAGCATCATTTCTCCTTCAGAACACACTCTAATATGCTGATTGCTGCTCAAGAAACATTGTGTATTATTATCAATGCTGAAAACAGTGTAAATTTTTTTGAGGATTATTTGATGAATAGAAAGTTCAAAAGAAAGAAATGTATGTAACATTATGAATGTCTATACTCTCACATTTGATTAATTGAAAGTGTCCTTGTTAAATAAATGAATTAGGTATTCTTAATACTATTTAAAAAAAATCTTTATTTTTTCATTAAATGCTGCACATATTAGTCGTTAAATATCTATATGCTTACGTATTATACTTTTCTATCTCCTTTAGTGAAGACATTTTTAGCCAGTGGTCCCAGAAGATACTCCAGGGCATCAATGAACAAGAAATATAAAACATACAGAGATACAGACTATTACTTATCACTAAGTAGTTAATGTTAATGAAAAATGTCCTGCCAAAAAAGACTGGGAGATCCCGTCTGGGAGATAGCTTAAAAGGATAGTACACCTAAAAAAGAAAATCCTGTCATCGTTTTTATCATCATCAGCTTCATCTGCTTCTTCTGCAGAACACAAAAGAAGATATTTTGAAGATTGTTTCGATCCATATAATGAAAGTCAGTGACGTCCAAAACAACACTGAACACCACTGATATTCATTGTGTAGACTAAAAAAAAAAACACACACACACAAATTCATGCTTCACAGAGGACGTTAAGTCATACAGGTTTGAAAGGGCATGAGGGAGAGCAAATGATGACAGATTTTTCTTTCTTTCTTTCTTTTTTGCTGAACTAACATTTTAATGTATAGACAGAGGATGTTTTTGATGAAGAGGGTGGCTTAATATAGGCAGGTATTCTCAGCATCTCTCACCCCTCTTCAACAGTCCAGCGATTTGACCCACAGGATTAACAAGTCAGTGTTAATGACAGGGGCCACGGAGGAGACCCCCCCCCCACACACACACACACACCCCCACACTATCCTGAGCCCGATGCTTGTGTGAAACTCAACCCATGACTCTCTAATGGAAGTTAACATCAGCATTCTAAGTGGACATGTGCATATCAGATTCCAAAATTGTGATGACCTTAATTAGCAGTTAGTTAATTTGCAATTTAAGACTGGGTCGGTTATATAGTGGATGCAAAATAAAGCTTAATGAAAACATCAGCTGTTATGCAGTCAGATTACTTCTATTTAAAGTTCCTTAGCAGAGTAATTTTCTAAATATGTGACGGACGCACTGCTAAGGTGTGAGTTTCCCAACGCTTATATAAGACACAGATGAGCAGCTACTTTAGCCAGGGCAAGACAACACATAAAAATGCACAAATGGCTTGATAAAGGGCCGGGTACATTCTTATGCCATGCCCTACACCCGCAACCACGTACATTTCTGACAATCCATCACCGACGTGCAAGCCAAGGGCTAAATGAAAACCAAAAATGCCATACCTGCAGAAAGCTGAGCCAGCCAACACATGGGTGTCAGTTTGCTCATGTCGTGTAGGAGCATTTCACGAGGTGATGTTAATGGGATACAGAAAGGAGGTCCTTCTTCTGTACACTTCATTTCGGGGTATGTCATCCCTCAGGCCTCCTGAACCTGTGCTGAGGTCAGAAACAGGAGAACCAGATATATTATCCAGGCCAAATACAAGTTATTCACACAACACTGAGACACAGAATGCACTTTAAAGGTCACACATCCTGTGGATTCATGTACTGGAGAATGCAAAAAAAAAACAGATGTTAATTTCTACTCAGAAATGTTTCATATTGCTCTCTCGCTTGTGTGTTAGTAATGTTAAAGATAATAAAAGAAGTATTTCTGGTATTCACTTTAACTCCAGCCCTCACACCCACATGAGGACAACAAGCCACATGCTTTCTCATTTCCACCAGAAGCAACAAGCCAAACAGTCAGGATATCATCTTCCAGTATAAACTCACATTGGATTTGAATCAGGCTCGTAAATTTCAATAAAAGTGAATCTTTGCATCTTTAATTCCGTCTTCTTTTTTTATGGATAGAACTGATTCAATGACTGTAATAACCCTGTTCTTCAAATAAATCATTAAGATGACAGTTTCAATGCTTCATTACTGTTTTAGGGGATTTTCAATCAAATAAATATAGCCTCAGTGAGCAAGAATGTTCTGACCCCAAACTTTTGAACGGTGCAGTGTACGTTGTCATGTATACAGACCCATTAGTGCGGTATAAAAATCACTGCGTGCAAGCTAAAAATAATAATATCTGGTTAATATTTACTTGTATTGAGTGTTTTTCTCCACTGTTCGAGTAAAACAAGGGCTGTCAATATAATAAAATAATTACGTTTCTCATTTTCGACCAGTCTTTACAAATCAGAATGAGTGTTGATGTGATCAAATTAATCTTTATTTCCTTATTTAACGCCCGATTCCCGGGATTCGCCGGCTGCTATTTTGAGAACTTAAGGCCTATGAGATTAATGTTGTTGTAAAACAATAATGAGGTTATTAACCCACTTAGATTTATAATCAAATAATGCACATAAAAAAAAAAACATATAATCTGGCCTAAATTGGATAAATGTTTTTATGTAGCAAGAAGATGCACATAAACTACAATGGAAATGCACTTAGCAAACAACTTCCTACATGTGCAAATATGTAACTTTGACTTAACAAGGCATGTGACAGTAATATCAATGTATAAACTGTCATATGCTGCTCTAGGCCCTCTGAAATACTTCAGCCAAAGCCTGTAGAAATGATCCCACTGCATGGAAACGCTTCAAATAATCCCAAATTCTGTTTGCAACATTCTGATTCATTTATTTATTTATTTATTGCAGTTTGGAATATCCATAAAGATGGTGCTTGTGTGAAGCTGAAGTATTTGGTGAACAGTAGGCCAAGAGCTGGAGTCGGCTTGTCAGTCACTAAGCCACAGGGAGACGAGGGGAAAGCGCAGGGGCGGCGGGGCGACACACCCATGGATTACTCACAGGAACACAGAGAGCCTCTGCTGTGCTTTCTCCAATCAGGGAGGAGAAATGGGCCTGGCCAGAACCAACAGCTGACAAACACACATACACAGTAACACACAGATGCAGAGAGACGTATTGCTTTAACACAAACACAGGCACACGTGCACACCAGCCATATAACATCATCAATACCAGTATATGCTGTAAAAATGCCTAATCTTCTGCAAAGCATTCAAAAAAGTCTATTATATAAAGATAAGAATGAAAAAAAAAAAGCGGTTGCGTTTAGACTTCTAGCATCAAGACCTTATCAGCACTGAATATCCATCAGACGTTTTCCTGTCTTTTGTGCAGCACTTCTCTACATTAGGCGCAAGAGGAGCATTTCTACAGGCCACCATGCATTAATGAAGCCGTCTTGGACCTGCTTTAAAGAGAAACCATTAATTCTCTGTTAAGATTACATTCCGGGGATGATTTAAGGAGGATCGGGAGACTGTGCAGCATTGCTGTGATCTGGAGGAAAGGTTTTTATGGATGGAGGAGTCATATAGGGAGAGGGTCTTGTCTCTAAAAAAAAATTTCAAACGGAGAGGAAAAAGGCATTTGGGTAAGCAGAACAAAGGAGTATAATGACGCCAGTGAAGCGGCTGAAAAACCGCTTCTCTCCCAGAGTGAATGTGAAACATGGTCTAAAATGAGGTTGAAAAGTCTGTGACCAATAGTGAAATTTAATTACAAATTATATTACTGTATCCACATAGCAATTTTCGTAAAAGTTAAAAATGAACATGAATTTCTAAATGTCTAAGTAACTGGTTTGTCCTCTTTCGCTTTAAAGTCGCAATGAGACAGAAGTCTTAGCGGATCTTTTCCGTATTTGGACACACATCTAAATGGAATGGACTATTGAGAAAAAGATGTAGGGAAGGGACTTATTTCTATCAGTCGACTTTTGATTGGTTGGAGGCAGATCAGCTGAATGCTAGCTTGCAGTCGATTGTAAGTAAAGGGCAGTCATCTAAATGACTGGAGAAGTCATTTTGCCAAAAGATCAAGTCATGACATTTTTTTTTTAAATCACAAAAAAAAAAAAAAAAAAAAAATCACAATAATATCAATAACATGCTTTTAGAAAGCAGAAGAATTTCCATTTCATTCCGACTGTAATGAAAGTTTGTGTAAAACAAACCTGATGATAATTTATTCCAACATGATTCAAAGAACTTGAGCTTTATTGAAAACTGTCTAATTTTCTTCAGAATTTATCCAATGATCTAGATAATGTTAATACTGAATTAAACACTGCATATTTAACATCTTAAATATTTCCTATTTATTTACATTAACATTTCCAACGTTTAAATTTAAATTTTCAAGTTTAACTTACTTTTAAATTCCAGATTTTCAAGTCTTAGACATTGGGACAATGTTATTTTGATACTATTTAGTTTCTATTATAGCATTTATTAATATTTTTAAGTAAGTTTTCATTTTTATTCATTCATTTTCATTTTAGTTAAATTTTTTGCCATTTAAAATTTTGAGGTATTTAAATACTTGTATTTAGTTTTCACTTATTTGATTTCAGTTTTAGCAATTTTTGTATTTTGTTAGTTTCCAAAGCAGCATTTACATTTTTTTTTAATTTAAGGTTAATTTCTATTTTTTAAGTCTAAGTTTTAAGTTTTTCATCTAATAGGCCTATTTATTTATTTATCATTTTTATTTCAACATCATTTTAATGAACGAATATGAATTTTGATAGTTTGTTAACAAAACTGTTTTTTCCCCTCTATACAAACTGAAGGATGTGCTGACGCTATCCTGATGTGCACACGCATGAGGGAGAACGCAAATATATACACACCCTCACACTCAGTTTCACCCTTTTAGAGGGGATTACGATGTATATTCTAATTATTTACATCCTCATCTAGTGTATATAACAGGCTGATTTATAGAGACATTATGCTTTGAGAGGTCAGGCCTGAGGCACGGAGCTCCGGTATAAATCACAAAAACTAATCATGCTTCCATATGTGATGGAGATAAATCACAACTCATAGAACAACGAGATAAACTTACAGGAAGTTCTCCAGAAGGCAAGTGAAGCTGTTGACTGACAGGATGTTAAGCTCTCATAAAACTATATGCGTGACATGGCTTTTATACAATAGTTAAATAAACAATAAGTTCATATTAAGTGATATAATAGTTCCAAACTAAGTCAAAAGCAGAATAAACTTCGACGCATCTCAGAGTAACTGAGTGAATGAATCAGCGAGCGAATCGATTCACTAAATGACTCAATGACTCCCTCATCTCAACTGGCGTTCACGGAAAAGTGGAAACACAAAGGCAATTGTATACCTCCTATTAACAAGTGATTTAATTGAAAACAATATGTTAAATATAATATTTAAAAAAAGAAAATATAATAATTACCAAATCGGGGGAATGTTCGGCCAATCAGATTAGATTATTTATTGATATCAGCTGCTTGTTTGAATCACTGGTGTGTTGATATTCAGAACAATTTCCATGTTTTTGTGATGTTGCTTAATTAAATTGTTCACTTGTATGGAAGCCTACATCAAACACTTTGATGTTGTTCAAAGGCTATAAATGTCATTAAAATAGTATTACAAGCAAAATAAGAAAATGAATGAATTACAGCTGGATGGATTAACTGGTGGTTGGTTGCACACAGACAAAGAACTGGTGTCTGTAGCCTAGCCAGTAACAGACAATGACCTTATATCACGATGATGAAACACTCAGGCAATGCAAAGCTCAGAGCCAATGTTAACACTGGACTTACGTAGTTGAGCCTGTCTCTGCAGGTTTCACTGTCAGACAAATACCCTATTACCCTGACCCAAAACTGAGTCCCATCTATAGCTATAAGTGAGCTTAATGAGACCTCCTCCCACTCACAGTAACACATGCACAAACGCCAGAACAAGAACACTTTTTAAGATAGCTAATATGCAATAGACGTTTTTGTCAGTGTCTTATAATAGCATCGCTAGCACATCGTGGTCTTGTGATTTTGGAATCCATGATAAATGTCTTGGATGTCTGTATAGTGTGATGAAGGCAGAGGTTTCGCACCTTCCCGACAATCCACTCTCCAACCTGTAATACAGCCAACACAGGAGACATAGAGGAAGAGATGTTTACTCAGTGATGTCCTGGAAAACAGCTGTTCTCAGCCAACCAGAAGATACAACAAGAACTTGAACCCAGACAGAAGAATGGGCTGGGTGTGGGAGTGTACATTAAAGATGACAAGAACATCAGGTCTGACTCATTTCCTCATATTCATGAGGATACAATAACACCACTAAGTGAAATGTCCTATTGTGTCATAGACTGAAAACTGCCATGGTACGGTGGTATCATAGAGCCACAGCTTTCCCAATGGGACAGAGGTCAGTCTCAATCCCATTTCAAATTTCTCTCCAATATATTTCATATGTAATGAAAAAGGTAACTTTGCTTCATCATGTATGTACTTTCTACACATGTGTAGCTATAGCATGTCGTCTAATATTATATTTTTATATAAAACCTAATTATAATTATATATTTTTTCTTTGCATGGCTTCCTTCATGGGAGAATGCATTCCGAGATTTTCCTGGATTTACACGAAACAGCTCAAATCTAGAGTCAACAATCTGTTCACAATGACATTATTCTTCCTTTCGAGACCATAAGCGGCAGGAGTTTTTCAGCACTTCCGAACATTTGCTCTTCTCATACCAAACTCATACCTGAAATTCACAAGTGATGACTGTTTTCTGCGGTTACAAACATAAGCCACTGTGAGCCCAGTTAACGAGCCAGTTCAAATTACCGCGAGCTTCAAATACGGTATTTTAAGTTCTACATTGTGTGCGCTCTGTAAAAAAGTCTCTAAAATGGTTGGTTTTGGCCGGTTAGCATAGTCCAGTTGGTCTCATGTTGTAGATAAAAAGACATATTTCTCCACGGCCATTCAAGTATTCAATTACAGTAGTTTTTGGAGAGCTCTTTAAAGTGTGAAACTGATTTCTCTGTGCAAGTTGATCAAATGCCATTTTGATGGGACTACTAACAGAAAGTGTCATAATCCTCTTTGGTTTCCACCTTCACTCACATCAGGTTGCTCAAGGAACATGTCAAGTAAGCCTGGCTGAATTTGCTATGCATATTAATCTGATTATATACATTGAATAGACAGCTTTCAGATGGTTTGGGGTCATTACATGTGTCAAAAGACATTCAAGAGTAATTTGTGAAGACACGCTAGTAAGTCATCACGCAAGCATCAGTGGCATCTCAGCAGACGTCCGGAACCTTGTGATCTTCTTATGCTTGGTGGCAGTAGATGAGCTTGATGAACAGGAATGCTGGGACAATAACACGGCCCACATGGCTCCACGCACAGCTCTCTCTAAGCTTGGCACTCTCTCCAGGCAGGAACGGCACAGTTGCCCAGGAACAGTTTAAGTCTGCTCCCCATTGGTGGGTTTGGCAAAGCCAGAACATAGAACATTTCTCAACACTGCAATCTGTTTTTCCATCAGTTACACAGAACCTGAAATGCCAAGCTGGAATCTGTTTCTGCTCTGCGTTAAGACTGACAAACAGATTATTGCCAAATGACATTCCAGTATGATAAGCCAAAAACACTGCAGCGGGACTGTTTGAGGCTCTCGCTGGCTAGTGCTTTTTAGCATGAGCTTTCCATAAGCCATTGTCTCTCTTTAGCCCCCAATGTGCCGGGCAGCAAGACCAGGGCAGAATTCCCCTACTTTAAACAGCACGTTTCTATGAGTCATTATATGGGAAAGAGAGAGTGCTGGAGGCATGCCTGGACAGATCGGAGTTCCCCTTTACAGCACACACACACACTGAGTCACACGCTCCATGCTCTTCAAATTGTTATTCAAAGTGTTATTTGGGATCCAATGTACCACTAAATTTGTCTTTATCTCTTCTGTAGCCCATTTCTATTGAAAATGCTGTTCTTAATCCAGACCTCAATGACTTCTGCCAAGTAATATTGTAATTAACACCATATGGCTGTGAAGCTTCCATATGTTCAGTTTTAAAAAGACTACCGTACATAAAGTCCCTTGATGCTGTGTCATTAATGCTGCATTGCAGGCCAAGAAAAGCCTAACTAATTAAAGGGAAAGTTCACCCCAGAACATTCTCTCTTCATTTTCTCACTATTATGTCGCTACAAACACAATTGCATATATTTTTTCTGCAGACCATGCAAGAAGATGTTTTTTTTAGGGATGTTGGAAACAACATTGCACCACTTATTTTATCACTGTATGGACCCTTTTTTAATTTCTGGGGATCTCAGAAGTGGAAATCATCATAACTGAGTAAACATGTATAGTGGTGAACAGAAACTACAACACGTATTTTTTTATTTTTTTATTTTATTTTTGTATTCGACCAATAGCGATTTGTCCATGATAGTGATTTTATGACTTTTTAAAAAGATGTAAAACAATTTCGAGAGATGTTGGTTAAAAAGAGAAAACTACGTCCAATTTGCCATCACTCCCTCCGACTTTCTTTTAGAAACACTCATGCAGCAGCGTTAACTAGTTTTCTGCAATTTTATCCCAAATTAAGAAAACACAAAGTATTGTTTGAATGTACATATTTATTTATTTTTTTTAATTTTTTTTAAGAAATTAAAATATAAAAAACTTTGCTAGATTTGAGATGCTAATAATTTGGAACAGTGTCATCACAAACTTTGAAAACGTTCCCTCGAGACATTCTTCAAAATATCTTCTTTTATATACCAAACAAGGTTTGGAACGACAGGTGGATGAATAAATCAGGCCAGATTTTTCATTTCTGGATGGGCTGTCCCTTTAAAAACCAGAGAGATAGAGAGAGTATGTGCATGTTTTACACAGCAAACTGAATGAAAGCTGCATGAAATGCATGTGGTCTATCCAAAACTACTTTTAATTACTTTTTAAGCAACACGGCCAGTGATTTTTTCTTTCTTTACATTGACCAGGCTTGTACATATGCAGAAATGGTCTTACAGTGCATCTTTTGTCCTCCTATTGCCAGTTTACTATGTGGGCGTCCTTCAGATTGATTTTTCCCTTAAGAAGCACAGAGTGAAACCTCACTAAAGACAATTTCCCTCAAAAGATCTGAGTGAAGATGGCCCGCTGGATGCATGCGAGAGCAGTGATCTTTTTATGGCCAGAGGGCAGACTTCACGTAGAGAACAGCAATTAACACGCAGGTAATCGATTTCCTGGCGGGAGGTTTGTGAGTCCCCTTAACAGCACCCTGTGAGAAAAGCACTCAGTACGGACAACAGGAACTTAAAGGGATAGTTCACCTCTAATGTTGTTAAAAAAGAAACTGTTTAATTCATTCATTTCATTCATTTATTTGTTCATTTGGAAAAGAAGATGTAGAAAGAAACAAGTTTGATACTAGTTTGGATCAGAGTAACTATATTTTACTGAAACTATATTTTAACAGAAACACTTTTTTTGTTGTTGTTGTGTTTGTTTTAAATAATATAAAAATAAAATAAAATACTCATTTTAATTAAGTTCAATTAACTTCATGTGCTTAATTAACAAAAAGTAAAACAAAAGTGATTAAACATTTTTTTATTTTTAAAAGAAAAGAAATGTAAAAAATATAAAAATAGAAACAAATTAAAAATATTATTAAAACTAAAATATTATCTCAGTTATACTAAAAGAACACTAGTTGGGACTGACAGGGTGAGTAAATTATGACGTTATTGTTTTTTTGGGTGAACTATCCCTTTAAATCTTCTCCAGAATTGAATTGCCATTCATCTGGCAAGTAATGAACTTGTATCAGCTGTATGGAAAAGTGGGAAACAAACAGCTTGTTACTGACAAAAAAGGAGGGGGGGGGGGGGGGTGAATCATAAAGACTAAATCTGATCTTGGATAATTTAAACAATCTAAACAGATCTTATCCGATCTTATGGATCTGATTAATGTTCCATAGCATGCTTTATGAGTGTTGGATCAGGTCAGCACTGTTTATCTATCCCAGAAGACTATAAAGTACGTAACTCTCAGCTGTGATTCGAAGTCTCTAATGTCCAAGATAGCCCATCCTAAAAGGAGATCCGAGAAAAAGCATGAAAGTGGGACAGACCCCTGCACTTTGGGTTCCTCACTTACGTCCTTACGTGAGAAGGAGGTCATTCACACCTTGCAGTGCTCAATCATGAGGAGCAGCCGCGCCTGGCCCAAATAAAGCGCTCCATTCCCCTAGCAGAGAGGTAATGTAGCACACATCATGACAGGCCAGAAGAGACTCTGAGGTCTGCTGTGGGAGTGAAACAGCTGTGGGCTACAGCAACACTGACGGGTCATTTGAAACTAATAGCTTAAAGTCAACTTCAAAATTTACTTTGTTAAAGCATGTTCCTGGTCTCAGTAGGAGCATTTCATTATTGCATATTGTTGGAAGAAAAAAAAAGTGATGTCATTATCTTTAATAAGAATAAAAAAAGTTCTGCTGAGATCACTTGGACCACACATGCTAATGTTAAATAATCAAAAACTCATTTTCACAAACTCAATTTTGCTCAGTCCTGGAAGTAGGCTAACATCTAAGATGTAATAAATTCTGTAAGGATAAAAAGGGTAGGTTTCTATCTATCTATCTATATATATATATATGTATATATATATGTATATATATATATATATATATATATATATATATATATATATATATATATATAAGATGTAATAAATTCTGTAAGGATAAAAAGGGTAGGTTTCTATATATATATATATATATATATATATATATATATATTCAGGTCACTCTCAAATATATAGTGAGAGACATCGATAGTTTCACCAAGGATGCATAAATTTGAAGAAAAGGGACAGTAAAGTCACTGTACATCATGTTAAAAAAAATCCTATTTCAAATAAATTCTGATCTTTTGAACTTTCTATTTATCAAAGAACCCTGTAAAAAAAAGTACAATAATGTTAAGCAGCACAACTGTTTCAACATTGATAATAACAAGAAATGATATTGTTTTTCACCCTCATGACAACAACAGATCCTATTCTAGCTATGCAACCATCTCAGTCCTCACTTTCTAAATATATCCCTTTAAAACCCCCAAAACCTGAGACAAGTGAGACGTTTAGTGAATTCAGGAGAGGGGTCGGGGAGGCTTTTTGTTTGGACAGCTGTGATAAAACACATGTAAGTCATTTTTGAAGAGTACATTCCTGTTGGATGTGTATGATGAGAATTGTGCGGGAGGTGCCTGGCTTATCAGAGCCTCAGTAATGTGAAGAATGAGGATCTTCCTCGAATACACGTACTTTATGCTGGGAACGCCAAGTGAAGTGCAGATATCACAAGACTTGTACACATAGGCTTCATGTGATGTGAGCTTGTCATGTGACTATTATCTGCTCCAATTAAAAGCCCATGATAGCACTCTGAGGGTCTGAGACATGAACACACATTGAGATGTTGGAAAACAGCACTGTCTTTTGACTAATTAAACTAAAAACGTCTAAAGAAAAAAAATGGTTAATTGGACTTATCAGTTGTGTTGTTATGAATATTTCTCTGTTTCAGTACATAGAAGTAAAACTCAGTCTCAGTTCATCGGTTTCAATTCAATAGTACTGTAGGTTAAAATGTTTAGAAAACTCCGTAGCACCCCCTGCTGGATTATTCAAGAGACAGTTGAAGAACGCTTCTGTAAACTAGATTGAATAAATGTGACTTATGTATAGCAGGCTACTTTTATAACAGATCTTAGTCCTGTAATCAAAAATATATTTTTGTTAGATTTCATGTAATCTCCTCCGTCATTATGAGTGAAAGCTGTAAGATCTGCAGATGAGAAGTGCCAGACATCCATCTAGACTTTCCCACCTGAATTCAACACAGGGAGTTACATTTAAATCACAAGAACACAGTAAAACAGTGTCATTTCTAACTAAACAAGCATGATATTGTGCTCGGTTGTAGGTTTATATGTTTTCTATCTCAGACTCCAAAAAATGTTTTGAGGTATCAACATTAAGGTGACAGTAGTTTGGTATTCTGGGACAAACTTGACTATGATATGTTTTTGTAAAATATTTCATAGATAGAATAAGTGCCACTTTAAGATTATGAAGGATAATAAAAGTAAAAAATTTAGCTTTTCAATCAGGATTAATTTAAACTGCGAAAAAAATAAAGTTGCAGAGACTCCAAGAACCATTTTAGGTTACCCAAAAAAACTTTATCTAATAATAAAAAATATACAAAATCTTGTAGAGAATGTTACATTCTATATATATTAAATGCAGTAAATGGTTAAACGTTTATTTGGGCTTTGTGTACCTGTTTTTATAAAAGCTGCTGTGTTATTTTATTTTTATTTTTATTTTTGAGAAATAAATAGAGTTTTTTGACGGAAATTATTTTGTTTTGTTTAAAAAAAAAACATGTTGATATTGTTTGTATCAAAATGAAACTTTCTCTTTTGACATGTTCAAAGTTAAATAATTATAATAGTTAAATAATTTAATGTGATTCTCCTCTTTAAATTAATAACTACCATGTCTGTCCTTTATTGTGATGTAATGTCCTTCAGAGTGACACACATAAAAGAACCATCTGGAAATATTCAAAAACAAACAAAAACAGCTGAGTATCAGGGGAGATATAAATAATTACTCATCTTAAAATGGTATAATTTTCAGCAGTTTCTAACAATAAAGATAAATCTCTCTCATGCTATTTGTATATTATTAAGAGTATATATACTTCTTTTGATTATCCACAGCATTACTGTTTTTTTATTTATATTATTTCTTACATTCATCCTAAATGAAAGGGACAGATGTCTGGGCCTCTGATGTTACAGACTTTGTCCACTAGATGAAGACAAAGTAACGTTTAGTACTAACTGAATCAGGCAACGTTGTTTGAAAATAAAAAACGATCTGTTCATGTGTTAAAAACTGATGGAAAAGACAAAAAAAGTCAATACTCTTGTCATTTCAAGTCATGCCAAAACAAGTCATTTATTTAGCATTTCAAATTTGTCATAGTTCTTGAGGCTCTTAAACTGTTATTGAATTTTCTGAAAGCGGTTTTCATTAGTCCTTTCCTACTTGTGTAAATTTAAATGAGGAATAGTAATACATACCCACACACTGGACAAAAAAGGTATTTTTCTTTTTCTATAACAACAACAAAAAAGGTTGTGAAAACCATGACCCATATTAAACGGTGTTACGTCTAACCTGTTACAGTGGACACAGACACAGCACAACTCTTTAAAATGTGCAAAACTGACACTGTTACTGGGAATGGGTCTAGGTTTGGTCATCCAAGTGTTAAATTATACGAAACAATAAGGGTTTTAATATGGGTGGTTTTTTTTTTCAGAAGATTGCAATCACTGACTGCTCGAGATCCAATGTCTTTTCTTTACATTGATAATGAAGAACGAGTCTCATCTGTGACATCAGCACTGATGAGGACGGTGTGATGTCACTTCATTTCAACGGTTACAAATGATGTATACATTACATAGTTGCATTTGCAACTTGCCATTTCTCATAAAACTGTATAAAAGACTGCCTTTCCTTTATTGATTAAGGTTGATGAGTGACACATCGATACAAATATTAACTAGTTTCTGTACAACATTTACAATGAGTGAAAAATGCTACAACACAAATAGAACAGAAAGATATAAAGGCTCCTCTATACCCAATCAGAATAATAGTTACTGAAACAACCGAAACATTGTTACATTCCAAATAAAGGGCAGAAACAGAGAGAGATTAAGACCATGCAAAGAAATAGATTCAGTACAATTTGTGCAACAAAGCAAAACTAGTTTGTGACAGTCGAGCATGTAGCAGTTTTGGCTCCTTTCCCAGACTACACAAGGATTTAAAATACTGAATCCCATCGTATTTGACTGGCTAAATCTGAAAAATGGAAATACAGAATAATGTGAGTGGCGTGGTGATACATTCATGGGATGTACAGTTCAATGTGCAGCTTCCTTTACACATAGCACTGATGTACAATATCAAGATATTATTGACCAGGTGACAAGATCAAAAAAAAAAAAAAGTTGTTTTATCGTTTTTTTTTTCATGTTTTTGAAAGAAGTGTCTTTTTCTGACCAAGGCTGCAGTTATTTGATCAAAAATGTATTCCTGTGAAGGTAAAGCTGAGGGTTCAGCAGTCATTACTCCATTAATTGAGATCCAGTGTCACATGACCTTCAGAAATCATTCTAATATGATGATTTGATGATCAAGAAATATTGTATATTTTATTTGTGGAATGTGTTTTTTTTTTGTTTTTTTTTTGAGGAAAGTTCAAAAGAACAGCATTTATCTGACATAGAAATCGTGAGTAACAATATATGTCTTTTTGATCAACTTAACACAACCTTGCTTAATACATTTGTTTACAAAAATCCTATTGCCCCGAACCTTTTGAATAGTGTGTGTGTGTGTGTGTGTGTGTGTGTGTGCTCTTGTTTTTGTGACATATCAGGACACAACTCTGAATAATGACATGGGTATGACACAGGTATTACAAGGAGAGGGTGACTTATGAGGACATAACCCATGTCCCCATTTTTTCAAAATGCTTATAAATCATACAGAACGAGTTTTTTTTTTAAGAAAGTAAAAATGCACAAAGTTTCCTGTGAGGGTTAGGGTTGGTGAAGGGCGATAGAATATACAGTTTGTACAGTATAAAAACCATTATGCCTATGAGATGTCCCCACTTTTGACAAAAACGTGTGTGTGTGTGTGTGTGTATGTGTGCGTGCGTATACATATATATATATATATATATATATATATATAGGTATATATATATATAGGTATATCAGACTTTATTATGGTCATGGTTTTGGGGCTTTTGTACTTCTTGTTATACAAAAATGACTTTATTATATAATAATCATTTACCTCTCACTCATTATGTATAACATCCAGCTCTTCCTTGAAACTTCAGTGGACTATTTCATCCAAACTCGGACTTCTAAGAAAAATAAACCTTTCTTTTTCACATATTCTATAGACTTTTCTTTCTATACGTATATATACTATACTGTACAGCTGTGTCGTCTGTACTGTGTTCACTTGTGGATGCTGATGGTCAGTACAGACCCATAGTTAGAAGCTGTATATCAATATTTCCGCCCAACTGAGAGCATCAGCAGTTAACAGCAGTGTATCTCATCTTGGGATGGCATGGCATGATTTTATTATGATTTTCACAGCAGACCACAGCGTGTGTTGGCAGAGAACATTCAAAAGAAGTTCCCTAATCTGCTGATTACAGTTATTATACAGTCATGTCTTTCTATTGCTCTGTCTGTTGATTCAGTGCTGGACTGTTAAGACTTCATAGGCACACAGCACGTTATAAAGAAATACTTGAGGGCTGATTAAATGTTCAAATAATAATAATAATAATAATAAACCCTCACATGCCATAGGGTGCATGTATAGTTCTCCTGTATGGTGTGATCGTGTGATATTTAATATAATTCTACTTCTTTTGTTCATGTCGTGTAGAATACAACACTGAGTTGTACATACTCAGAGGTAGTGTGTATATATATTTATACATAACTGAGAGCAAAGGTACACTTCTACTCTAGATTCCAGTTTCATCACTTGTTTCTGTCATTTCTACAGCCTAAACGCACAGCGTGATGACATGAGCAGTGATGGAAACGTGACCCACGTGTGTGAGACAAGCACATGAGAGACACAATCATTTTGACAGCTACTTGTCTGTAAATACATGATGACTTGATGTAAAGGGGCAGAGGTGGTGCATTTTACACCCCTGGCCTGAATGGAGTCCTCTATCCGCTCTCAGCTCAAGAGCCTATTGCTTGATCTCTAAGATGGAGGGGTTGTGGTCGAGGATAGCCAGGATGATCTTGTCCATGTACTGCCTTAAACGGAAGTTGATCTCCTCTTGTTCTTTCAAAGCCTCAACAAGCTGGAAGGATGGAGAGATTGACCAAATGAGTGACAAAAAAATGATGATATGTAAAGCTAAAAGGACATTTTGGAAGTCCCTCTAGATTAGAACAAATGCTAATGTTTAGTATTGTAACATTTAGTATCTTTAAAACTACACAAAGTATGGCTTAAGGAAAACCAAATATGTGACCCTGGACCACAAAAGCAGTCTTAAGTCACTGGGGTATATTTTTAGCAATAGCCAAAAAAAAAGATTGTATGGGTCAAAATTATAGATTTTTCTTTTATGCCAAAAATCATTAGGATATTAAGTAAAGATCATGTTCCATGAAGACATTTCATATCAAAATGTTATTATTGATTAGTAATAAGGACTTCATTTGGACAACTTTAAAGGTGATTTTCTCAGTATTTTAGATTTTTTCTTCACCCTCAGATTCTAGATTTTCAAATCGTTGTATCTCGGTCAAATACTGTCCAATCCTAACAAACTACACACCAATGGAAAGCTTATTTATAGATGATGTATAAATCTTATGACTGCTTTTGTCATAATAAAAAATCTTAATGGTCAAGCCCCATCTTTTCTGTCAGATCATCTTATTCACGTTTCATCCTCCAGATCTCTATGATCTTCTGTTAGAGCTCTTTCAATTGTCCCTCGTTCAAACGAAGGGTGTTAGGGCTTTTTCTATTGCTGCCCCCCATCTCTGGAACCAACTTCCACTGGACATTCACCTTGCACCTTCTATCACAACTTTTAAAATGAAGTGGAAAACATATCTTTATTCCCAGGCATTTTAAATTGGATTTTATCTATGTTTTTTTTATTGTTTTACTGTATCATCTGTTTTTTTATTTTATGTTTATCTTTGACTTTGTTCAGCACTTTGGTCAGCTTTGCTGTGATAAATGTGCTATATAAATAAACTTCATATTTCATTTTATGGAGTGTGATTAATTCTTATGCTGTTCCTTGGAATCAGCTTCCAGTAGAGATGTGCTAAAACACGAAATGTGCTATATAAATAAACTTGCCTTGCCTTGCCTAGGTCCTACGTCATCCGTAAAATGTGACAGTTAGCGGAAACTAAAGAATACAGTTTCTAAAGTTTTAAATATGGGTATTTTTCTTTAAAAAATGCATTGGTTCACTTCAGAATGCCTTTATTCACCCCCCCCCCCAAAGCCATGTGGAGCACTTTTTATGATGGATGGATGCACTTTATTTTGCTGCAAAATCTCTGTAAGTCCGATTGTATTTGTCTGAAAGAAGAAACCTTGGATGGGTTTAGGGTAAATCGTGGGGGAATTTTCAACTATCCCTTTAAGGTACAGAATCATTCTTATCATCTAAAAACAAATAAATTGTTACTCAATATTGCATACAAGCAACAAGAACAACTAATATAAAATAATAATGATTAACTGGAGCAAGCATATGCAGAGTTTCTATTTATATCACGTGCTTGCAGCGTAGACCAGTGTAGCCAAACACGGACATAACTGTTGATTATTGGAACGCAATGGCCAATCAGAAGTGTTTAAATTAGAATCCACTCAACACTTAAAATTTCTTAGGCAGCACTGAAAATTGCGTGCTAACGAATCCTCTCATTATAACACACAACGTGTAAACATTTTGAAAGATTCATTGTGCATATATTCATTGTGTTATAACAGAGTTTTGTGAGATTGCAATGAACTGATGTCAGCTTTTAAGTGTCTATAAAGGGAGCTCTTTGCTCGCATTCATGCCAAACCATGCACACAGCACCCCATGCTTGCTTTTCTGTTAAAATAGGCTAATTATGCTTAAATAACAAATATTTTATTGTGAGCATTTATGCTGGGATGCTGTGGAACTTATTCGATGTTACAGAACTATGTCATGGTTGTACTAACTGACAAAACATGAATGTTGCGGGCGGGAGTAGGACAAAATCATACATATTTCTGTGGGAGCAGGGGGAGTGGGATGGAAAAATTGGTCTTGCGCAGGTTTCTAGTGGGAACTTATATGCAGTCCCTCAAAGGGACCAGGCAAAGCTTCAGGACTCTGCAGGTCTCTGTACACTGTGAATGTTGTTCTCACCTCATCTCTGGAGGCATTGTCTATCTCTGCTGCCAGTGACTGGGCCTTGGTGTGACATGCGAACAGGTTTTTGGCCTCGTAAAGGCTGAGGCTGAGAATTTGTCCATTCAGATCATCATTCTGGTCTCTGAGTTTATGGTTCTCCTGTTAGATGATTAAACACATCAGTGAGCAATTCATACTCAATGCAAGGAAGTATACAGTATGCATATATATAATAAACAGCAGTGGTTCTCATTGGGGGAATCAGCACACTTCCAAGGGAACCACAATATAGCTTAATATGATTTAAAATAAGACTAAACCAGGTTTAGCTAAAATCAAGACATATTTCCTATTTTGATTGGTTCTTTCAAAAACTCTCATTTTAATTCTTCATTCTTAAGGATTCTCATGGTATTGGTAAACCAGCTTACTGTATATGAGGGAATTTTAAAAGTGTGATTTCCCACCTGGAAATGTCACAGAAATTTCTCTGATGCATATAAATTCTTCTAATTATATAAGACATATCCTTATATTAAAATCTAATATATATATATATATATATATATATATATATATATATATATATATATATATATATATATATAGTGCATAAGCCACTTTTGTGATGCTTTCATGTGCTTCACGGCGCTTGAGAGTTGTAAAGTATACACAGAAACCGTATAATATACAACGTATCATACAAACAATCATGGACCAGACTGATTTGCAATATCATCGTAAGCTGACATATCACAGACAGCACAATAAGAATGTTATTAAGCCATATCTTTCCACTGTACCTGCTTAAGCCGTTTTACTTCATGCTCCAGTTCAATCTCTCGAGTCTTGGCATTGTACTCGGACAGTCCTGCGGCGTTACGGCCACGGCCGGGCTTCTCAGTTTCCAGTTTAAAGAGCTGGAGGTGCTCCAGTTCACGCCGTAGGTCCTCAATCAGCTACATGCATGTGTGAATTCTGTGAGAGGTCTGGAGATTTTTATGTGTGTGTATAATTGTAATCTGCAATGAAAATGACACGGTGTTACCTCTTGCATGGCCTCTCGCTCCTTCTGAAACTCATGTCTGTTCTGCCAAAGTTTATCCATAATTTTCCTGTACAGATCCATCTCATCCTTCAAACGCAGGCTTGTATCTTCCAGTTTATCAGTCATACGTTGCTTCTCCTGTGCACAAATATACATAGTGAGGAAATAGTTATCCTGTCTAAACTACTTGTCTCTATAGTGCGACATTAATGATTTAAAATAAAGCCATACCCACATATTTCTCAACATCACCGCTTTAATGACTGCTAATTGAATTTGGAAAATGTTTACTTGCATCAGCTTTTTTGACAACTGGTTATAATTTCATTAATATTGAGAACTGTTTACTTTTGCTTAGAGCGCTAGATAATATATAAATCTCTTGATCACTTACATCTGAATGCTCAGTCTTGTGCCCAAGGCACTGTGGCACTGATAAATCTGCTAGACAATATAATAAATATAATACAGCCAGATCTTAATCCGGAGGATCATTCATACCATTCTTGTATATTGCCATTTCACCTAGCCCTAAACTGCTCTATGTTAAAGCATTAAAGGGATACACCACCCAAAAAATGAAAATTCCTCACCAATGTCATCCATAATGAACACAACTTTTTTTTTTTTTTTCAATGACACACAAACAAAGATTTTTAGCAAAATAATCCATAAGATTTCCATGTCATGCAAGTGGATGGGACCCTCGAAGTCGATGCTTCAAAAACCACAGTTTTTGGTCCTTTATTTCTGAGAGTGTTTGGATTTAATGTGTGTCAACTTTGAGGGTCCCATCCACATGGATTTTATGCACTAACAGAGATGGAATATTTTTCTAAAAATCATAATACGTGTTCCACAGAAAAAAGAAAGTCAAATGCATCTAGGATGACATGAGGGTGGGTAAATAATGACAGAAGTCGAGTACCAATTAAAGCATTTTAGAGATACTATTATTATTTCTGGTGAAGTTGCTTTGAAACTATTTGTATTTTTTTTTTTTAAAACACTGTACCAATAAATTTGGCTTGATTTAATGTGAGTAAAAAAAATCAAAAGACAAGTCAATTCACTTAACAGCCATTTTGGATATCATGCAGCGTTTTTTTTTTTTTTTAGGCAAAACTAGTCAATAGGCGTACAAGTGTGACTCATCCACTTAAAGAAGCATTGTGAAAACTTTGTGTCACCTGTGTGTTTAATGTTTCACTGCATTTCAAATCAGCAATAAAATCTGACAACAATTTCACCTTAAATGCAGCTTCTTTAGCTGATCTGAAACTAAAAAAAAGAATTTTCCAGCCTAGTCCACAAGAGGACCTTTAATTTTTTAACTATATCAGACAGTGACCTAGTTTTTTAGCTTTATGGGAAAAGCTGCAGCATCAAGTCGTGCAGTTGCTCGACGATGGCTCACTCCATCTCAGAGATCAAAGCCTCACAAGCGCTGCATCAAATAGGGCTGCTAATGTCATGTAGGCAGAAGCTTTCACACTCATTACACTAGCTAATGCAAGCAACATGAAAGAGTGTGCCGTTAACACCGACAAGCTCCAGGGATTTCTCTGCCTGCTGAAATGTGTCAAAAGATGCTTCAGTGAGGTTAGGAGTGATGGTGTGAAAATGGGTGTCTGAACGTGTCGGTGAGTGCATGGTGCAAGATAGCAAGTAAAACAAACCATTTGACGCATAACCTCATGAGCTGATGTGGGTCATGTGCTTGCGGTGATGGTCAATGGATTTGTACTTAAGAACATAAGATTTGATGCATATCTGACCTGGTCCAGTTTCTCAGTTTGAGACTTGAGTCTGCACACATTCACTTTCATCTCTGCATTCTCCTCTTCCAGCTGCTGGACCCTATGGGCAGAAATCAGTCATTATAAAGTGTTTTAAGGTCTTGAAAACTCCACACGACTCATATACATGTGATTTTTTTAGTTTTCTGATAGAAGACTAGGTACCTGTTACTAAGCAGTTCAATCTCCGTACTCTTGTCTCTCTCCATCTTACTGTAGGCCTCTCTGTGTCTCTTCAGCTCTTCCTCTAAACACTGCTCTGCACGCGCCTCCTGATCTTTGATCTGCTCCTCCAGCTCATGTACCCTGATGGGTTAACATGTACAAACACATATAGACATAAGAAAACATATACTTCATATGAATATGTCTCTTATGCTCACCAAGGCTGCATTTATGTGATAAAAGTGTATTAGGGTATAAACATTAATACTGTGAAATATAATTACAATTTAAAAGAAACGTTTTCTAATTTCACATATTTTAAAGCCTAATATATTCATTTCATGGTAAAGCTGTATTTTTGCAGTCATTGCAAATAAAAGCATTTATTACTTTTCTAACATTATAAATGTCGTAACTCTGATTCTAGATCAATGATGAATAATTCTTGGTAAATAAAAACATTAATTTCTTTCCGAAAAAAAAAGAAGTCTTATTGACCTCAAAATTTTTGAAGAGAATTATAATTACAAACAAAGTAATAAATAATAAATCACATATGTACATAATTACATTAAATGTATCAGTATGCTCTTTATACTGTGTAGTGCTGTGTCTGTAACTTATAGTCAGATCTCTTTACCTATGAACTAGTTGTGTGTTTTCCTGTTTAAGTTTGGATTTCAGATCTCCATTAGCCAGACTGTCATTCTCAAGCTCCGTTATCTTCTTTTCCAAATAACTCACCTGCAGTAGAAATGGAAGAGAGTTCATCATTATAGACAATGTTTTCTGAATCACATCCACAGGAAAACAGCATTATAATAGTATAAAACATTATTAGAATTTTATGCATAAACAGGGTCTTCAGTGACTCATTATCATGTTTCCAGGACCTTCTCAGTGATGTCAACGTCACAGGAGTCGATGCTGTCTCTGAACAGGTCCTCTGTGCTGCCCTGACTGCTGCTGAAGTTACTGTGGTGGAAGAGCTGACTGTGGGACACAGAGAAACAGAGAATTATAATAATTCTCCTCTCTAAACAAAAAGGGATTTACTCTGAATCTGAAATCGAATACTGCCATATAGTACGCAAAAAATGGATGCAAAAGGAGTTGTACATATGTCTGAATTGACAGTATTTGAAAGTAGACCAGTTGACTTATTTCTTCTGCTAAAGATACTTTACTCTCCCGTGAGGCCATGGGAGAGGGTTTATGAATGGCAGTGGAGTGACAAAACTGATGCTGGTTAAGTCACATGGCAGACAAATTTCATTCATACATGTTTCATTCATTCATGTTAATGTTATATTTTTTAACAGTCAAAAAGTTAGTTCAAAGTCAGGCAATGGGTATGAAGCCAGTGCTTTGTAATCTCATATTCTACAGATCTTGTGAAAGTAACAAAGATGAGAGACTTACCGACCAAATGCCGTACTGGAAATTTTCCTGTTTGGGCTGTAAAAAGAAAGTGGAAAAGATCCCTGTATTAGAAAACAATATTCATAAAAAAAAAAATTATATAATGCCATGCAGAAAGTCCAGTTTAATGTGTATCTAATGACTTACTGACTGACTGACTGACTGACAGATAGACAGGTTATAATTGATCTTCCTCAGTGCAACCCTTCTGTCTTGCAGTGCAACCACTGCAATGTTTTGTTGATTCAATTCTACTAAGCAGATTTTTTAGAGCATAATTATTAATTAACTATTGCCCCAAGTGGCCAAGATCATGTACTGCAGTCGGACTGTCCTGGGTCATGAGATTACACTGATAATCAGACAGCTCTGGAGGACCTCTACCTGCACTCTAATTATAAACCACTGTCTGGGTTTATATAACTGTGTGACCCTCTGTCTCTCTTTAAACCCCTTCTCTCATAACATCAGTCAGATCTGAACTCAAAGCAGCTCGCAGAAACAGTTCTCCTGTCCTCATATCCAGCCCAGCAGTGACAAAACACTTTTAACTACAACAACAATGATGAAGCCAGACAATCTGCAAACCAAAGGACATGAGGACAAATACACTCACAACACTCACACACATGCCCTCAAAAGGACAGTCACACATAGTTCTTCATGACATGTCAGGACCCTGTTAGAGTTGGCTTTTGATGGTTTTTTAAACTTAACAGTGATTCAACAGCAGATCTCTGTACTAGACAGACAGACAGACAATACTTATTAATACAATAAACCAAATGTTTGCTGATCACTATAGAGCAGTTCATATTGGTGCCGATCATGTTTTGCATGAATGCCTTTTAACTGCAGCAGAGCATGCAGTGGAGGATTTGGACAAAAATGCCAGAGGATTAATAGCCAAAGGCCACAGAATGCCACATGATCCCACTTCCCCCTCACACCCATTCAGCCTGAGAAAAAGGAAATTACACCGCTCTTATTAAACAGCAACTCTTGTTCAGTTCCAAAAGGTAGCCACTTGTTTATGCTGCCCCCTAAAATACCTTGCTTCATTATAATTTATAAAAAAAAAATGATTAGGCAATCCCAGAAACAACTACATCAAAAAAAATTAGTGTATTAGAGGAAGTAATGTACTGTATGTAGCTAAAAATACATATATTTCATTCAGTTCTGAAAGTATAAATAAAAACAGTTCAGTATTATTAGCATGATGCTAACCTCAAACTCTACAGAGTGCAACAGTTGGGTTCTGGAAACCTCATGATCCCGTGATGCTTTAAATCTTGTTACAGATGAGAGATTGCAGTGTCATGCTCCTGAAGTGCCAAATTTGTTAGGTGTCCACATAATAATAAAAGTATTATTTCAGCAGTTTTCATCAAATTCCACCACACACACCCACTTAAACACCCCAGGCTTTTTCTTGAGGGGCTCAGTTTCTCCTCACTGTCTGATAACATTCACAAAGATTAGTAAACCCTTGACTGACTGGAATATTGTTGCCATGGTAACGGCTCCTCTGATGAAACCCGTCTCCCGGTAAAGCTTCAGACAGACCGGGGTGATTAAAGAGACTCATAAAGATATATCTAGCTTTACCTAGAGTGAACTGAGACAAAGAATCCTCTCAGAAGTGCAGTGCCATGCCAGTTAATATGAACTATTGATGCTGCAAAGTTAAGGGCACTAAAGACAGCATTCAGACTGAATCATGGACATTTAACCACTGATTTAGGAAAGAGAGGATGCTAGATAATCATACTTGAGCATAAAATGGCTGCAGAAGAAAAAAAAAACATCACTACATAAATATATTTCTAGTTCATTATTAATATGCACTGCATCAGTTAAATTAAATAAATGAATCCAAGATGGCGAAAGAGGCAAGACAAATATAAATAAATACATGTGTATATCTATCAATACTCAACAACAACAAAAAATAAAATAAAAGCTGGGTGCATTCAGAAATTGTTTACCCAATATTTGTGTGATTTGTGTATTTTTATGCTTACCGAGTACTGCAGCAATGAGGCAGTATCTTTGAACTGCAGGTTCCATCATTCTATTTATTTTATGTTTTTTTGTTAATTGTCTGAAATAAGGTCTGTGGTTATTTTATTATACTACATAAACTACATCAGTAATGCCCGCCCTTTTTGATTTTTTTAAGCTTTTATGTGTCTTCAAAAAGG
Source organism: Carassius auratus (assembly GCF_003368295.1). Classification (NCBI taxonomy): domain Eukaryota; kingdom Metazoa; phylum Chordata; class Actinopteri; order Cypriniformes; family Cyprinidae; genus Carassius; species Carassius auratus. The sequence continues at coordinate 10,371,154 of NC_039245.1, read as the reverse complement.
CTGTTGCTAACAAGTCGCTAGCTGGGATTAGAGGTTGTCGCAGACATTAGAGGTCATAATGGCTAACAGGAAAACTCATCAACTCACTAGTCCGTTTTCACAGTTGTGTCTTCAAACACCCCATTCACACAGGGCGTCGGCGTCAACACCTCTCATTTACTTTTAAGGCATATCATTTTATGCAAATGCCCTAGCGCAGACACTAGCCAATCCCGTTCATGAAACACCGGAAAACTAACTTGATTGGCTGTCTTGTCACTATGGCGGTTGTGTCAGTACAAAGCTTCAGAAATGTCCTCCATCAAGCGTTAACGCTGACACCCCTTGTGAATGGGGCTTGACTTTTCGCTCTTGCAAACTGAGATTTTAAGTTAATACTAAAAGTTTGCGTAATCATTGTTATGGTGAAGACATGCAACCGAGGTGTAGTTAATCTAAAGCCTAACTTCAGCTTTTTACTTTTGTGACCATTTTTAGGCTTCATAAAAGTTTAGTTCATTTGTGCAGATTATTTTAATGAAAAAACATGTAAGAATCAAAAACTTTTGTTGGTCACAGAGCTGCTGCTTTTTTTTTTTTTTTTTTTGCATTAATCCAAAAGCCAATGGAAAGTCCTAAAAGCTTTTTGCTGATGGAAACGGTGTTATGCTAACATCCGCGTTGGACTACAAAAATACTGTACATCATCCCTGTTGCAATCTATTAGATTATCATAGCAATATGCTAATTTCCCACTCTGTCACTCTTACCTGTTAGCTTTGAGGTTCTTGAGTCTGGCCTCTAGGTCATTGAGCAGGTTGACTTTCTTGCAGCACTGAGAGCAGTAAACATCCAGAAGCTCACTGTTGTACAGATGCCTGATCTTCTGAGGGGTCTGACCAGCACTGCAAACACCATCAAGTGATGATCAGTACTGCCACTAGAAGCATTCAGTTTACTTGCTCAATATATTTAATAATATAGTAAAGTAAGATATTTAAAATTTGACAGTTGGAATATAATTTTTAATGACATGTTACTGATTTAGTTCGATTCAATCAGAATCACACAAAACAAATGAGAACAGCTAACAATGCAAAACTCCCACTGTATGCCAAAACTATTTCATAATTATTGGCTGTTGTGGTTTTATGTTTAACATTGAGATGATTAATGGCTGCCAAAAGCATTAATGCAAGAGAGCGTATTTGTGCCAGAATTATACTATGCATTATTAATATTCTTAGTGGCTCTCATGAAAATATATCTATGCCATATTTTTACCTAAAACATATATTAATTAACATTTTGAAAATGTGGAAAGGTTATTATTATTTTTGTTTGTTTTTGCATTGATACCCCAATAACATTTTAAGCACACCCAAATTATTGTTACCATAATGCATATGTTTGGGGTAAGGATTTCTTTAATTGCCATGAAAATAATAATTATTCAAAACAATTTATTTCTTATTTCTTTCTATTTGTTTTGGCTTGGATTTTTTTCCTGGTTTCATGCTTTTCTCCCTTATTCATTCATGCAATCAAATGAAACCGATCATACAGAATAACACCATATGTCAGTATTTTAGGCGAGAGGTGTGTACTAAAGTGAGTTAGTTAACCTGGAGGGCAGAGACGAGCCCAAGTCAGAGAAACCATTGGTACGTGTGTCATCATCAGGGATGGGGCTGCTGGGAGTGAAGTCCACATCTTCTCCCTCTCCATAGTCCTCAAACTGCTCCTCCACTGAGATCACTGAAGCTGCTGCTGACGACACCATCTGACCACAGCTACACCAAAGAGACAGGTCACAGGTCTCGCTTTATGTACTCATCCTGACTGTTGATTAGTTCTTAAGCTCAAAAAATGTGAAAACAACAACAACAAAAACCTAATCACCCATGATGCTGACCTGTTTCCACGTAGAAAGAGTCCAGTCAGTCCTTCTTTCTCATCAGGACGTCCTCCTTCAGAAGATTCAGACCCTGCCCCGCTGTCTCCTGCACTGTCCATGTCTGCCTCCTGCATGTCCCGTCCGACCATTCCTTCCTCATCAGAATACAGCTGGCACTCTGGGTACGGTCGCGTGCACACAATGATCGGGGGTCCCAGACTCCCCTCCCCGTGCTGAAAATAGATATCACAGAAAACATCAAAAAGTCATATTGCTCAAAATCCAATACAAATGCAAGATTAAAACGAGACCAGATTACCCTGACTCACTGTGTGGTCTCTTCATACACAGGACTTACTGAGGTGAAATAAGAACTTTCTGAAATAAGAAAACCTTTCTCAGGGGGACAGAAAAGATAATGCATTGAAGAGACATCCAGTTAATGGTGCTCTCATAATGAAATAAGATATAAATATTCCCTATTTAATTTATACCAATAATTTACACCGTATTCTCACTGCTCTCTCTCACAAGGTCTGATCTTTTTTTTTTTTTATAGCCATTCTGTCCTACAACAAGTACAGTTCAAAATATTAATTTACTTAATTAAAATGCATGTCACATCTCAATGGCAGGGGGACAATGGGAATCAGCTGATGTTGCACAGTGGCTCATTGTTTTTTTTAACAATGATTATTATAATTAATGACAAAATGATTGTTTGGAAATGTAAACTGATAAACTACAACAAAAAATGTAATTAACTGACTTCAAACCATTTTTTGTTGGTTAAAATAGTAATACTTAAATTTCTTAAAAATAAATGCAAGACAGTTCAATATTTAAATAAATTATTGACTTAGGGTCCCTAATACATCTAATGCTGATAGAGATCTTTCCTACACTCTCAACATTACTACTGCTTGATTAGCACAAGAATCTTATAAGCAGCTGCTCTGCTCTTCTTTGATCCCTTGCGCTTTATGCTAAACCATATTTTCCCCTCTTCCCTATTTTAGGTTTGTCTTTTTCTGTACTCAATACTATCAGAGTGTATCTCGGTGAGTACAGCAGTGTGCTAGTGTGTAGTGACCCCTCTCACATTCACACCTCAGCGAGCCCCTCACCTTCCTTTGTAGGTCACATGTAATTTTTTTTGCTCACTTCTCCGCTCGCACCACATGGTAGATTTAGGAAAGGAGACAAACACTAAAAAATAAAAAACTGGAGCAGGAATCTCACAGAAATTGCTAGTAACTTTTACAAAGCAGTGACTCTGAATTAAGCACAACATGTTGAACTAAAATGACTAAGGGTATTTTCTTGTCCAACATATTCCAATAATCTTTATTTACAATTTATCCTGATTAATAAAATCTGCAGTGTGTTTAAACTAATCTTGTGCATTTATTAAAAATGGCTAGAGGTAAAGCCTAAAAAAAGAAAAATATCTTCTGGTCTGATCTGGGACGGAAAGGAAATGTAACGGCCGGCCGCAGGATTAAACATCACTGGTCTAGTCGCAAATCTGAGTTAAACTTTGATTCTTCCCACATTTCTGCATCTTTGGAGATAAGAGCAGATTACTGATGACTGATATATCTGTACACTGCTAATGTAAAGCTTTGACAGAGGTCCCCCCTGCAGAGCAGCGACTGATGAATGCAGCCCTATCAGATACACTTTGACTGCAGTAATGTAAGACGGGTTGCAGGGGTCTCCTGCAGTGAGACCCCAGATAAATGAGCTCGAAACTAAGACCACTTTTGGTCCATCCCGACCTGAATCTCCCCCACCCACTTCGACAGAACTGTCTGGAATGTCTAGACTTAACATTCATTATTAACACTGTTCTACTGACAGACAGATTTTAATGTTAGGCATGCATGAATACACAAAATACTCCACATCATATTATAAACCAAAAACTCCATATATCACATTTACTCATATATATTTCACTGATGAAAGCGGATAAGAAATTGCTATTATCTTTTCACTCACCATTACTCTGTGTCCATGGTGTAGTGACAGTGAAGTGATTTGATTTTAGGTGACTGATTAACTTACAGTATGATTTGTGAATTATTTATATTATAGATACACATTTTCTTTGAAATAAATACAATTGAAGGGAAGCTTCACTTTGATGCAGTTGTTTTAAAATTGAGTATGACTAATAATTACAGATGATGTTTCGATTTACTGTTGAAAATCATAGCAGGGCCAGTTTGCAGACTTAGCTCTTTCCTGATGTTTAAGGTTAACATGACGGACAGATACAGTCATGCTGCAGTACTGCTGATCCCCCGTGCCTCCAGTGTTTCATGCATTATTGCTGAGTACAGACTAAGTTGCATCGTAGCTTAAACACAGCTAAAATCCAATATCTGGGATGTTAAGAGCTAAAATACACGCACCAATTTGTCCACATTGCTTACAGTGGGCTTATTATTAAAAAGCCAGTGACTCTGCTCTGAATATGCAGCAAGGTATTGATTCAAACACATAGTGATGCCCAATCACGGCTGCTGTATAAGTGGGAATCTGTCAATGGTTATTGTCTAATCAAGCACACTTTTATGTGTCATTATTGGACAACAGCAATAACCTTTTATTTCTTGGCTTAAAGGGACAGTCCAATAAAGAAAGTTCTCTCATCAAGCGAGTGGATTAAATGAAGTGGTCACATTACTATTCAAAAGTTTTTTTTTTTTAAAGAAATAATTACTTTTATTCAGCAAGGATGAATTATAATTATTAAAAGTCGAAGAAAAGACAATGCTACAAAAGATTTCTACTTCAAATCAACACAGTTCTCTTGAACTTTCCTTTCATCGTAGAAATCTGAAAAAAGTATCAGTTTCCACAAAAATGCTTTCACCATTTATAAAAATTAGAAATGTTTCTTGAGCAGAAAATGAGCATATCAGAATGATTGAATGAAGGATCATTTTAACGCTGGAGACTGGAACAATAGCTACTGAAAATTCTGCTTTATCGTCACAGAAATAAATTACACTTTAAAATATATTCAAATAAAAATCTGTTGTTTTAAGTTGTAATAATATATTCACAATAAAAAATGCTTTCTGTATTCTTGATTAAATAAATCTAGTCTCGAACCCCAAATTTTTGAATGGTAGTGGATTAAACGTATTTGATGTTACACTATTTCTTTGTCTCAGAGCATGCCTGAAAACATTCAAATGTACAACATATCCCAAAGCTCTCTGATCTATAAATAATAGAGAAGTTTTGTCTGTGAAGTCCAGGAGGAGATGAGTGATTTAGGAATGCTCCTCCATTATTCGATTTCCCTCTGTGAAAGCAGAGCAAGTATTTTTTCTTTTTTTTTTTTTACTAATGTTTAGATGTGGTTTGATTTTTCTCAAAAAATCTGTAGAAGAACAGCACTTCTTTACAGATCTGACATTTAACATGAGAGCAACCCACACAAACAAACACAACATTCAATTCTGGCTAGCACCCAAAGCACCATCATGTTCACAGCCTTTTCAAGTGCAGCTCACAAGAAATGTCAAGTGTGCACAAAAACCTCTCAAATTTCTCATGACAACAGCAATCCCTGACACACACAGTCCTAGCTGCTCTTTTTGGAGATTTTTCAGGTAACAAACCAATCCAAACAAAGATTTTGGACCACCCTACATCTCAAATCTATTTAGCATCTACCTCAAAACTATATGTACGAGATAGAGTTTAAACACTATATTTTGAAGTGAAGTGAAGTGAAGTGAAGTGACATTCAGCCAAGTATGGTGACCCTTACTCAGAATTTGTGCTCTGCATTTAACCCATCCGAAATGCACACACACACACTGTGAGCACACACCGCACACACACACACTGTGAGCACACACCCGGAGCAGTGGGCAGCCATTTATGCTGCGGCACCCGAGGAGCAGTTGGGGGTTCGATGCCTTGCTCAAGGGCACCTAAGTCGTGGTATTGAAGGTGGAGAGAGAACTGTACATGCACTACCCCCACCCACAATTCCGTCCGGCCCAAGACTAGAACCCACAACCCTTCGATTGGGAGTCCAACCCTCTAACCATTAGGCCTTAACTTTAACATTAATGTTTTTGCAAAATGCTAGTTTTGGCTAATGACCCTATTGAACCTGTTAACCTGCTATAGCTAAGATCAAACACTTTAGTCCACTAAAGTATAACACCGTTATGTTACTGGAGTGACAACAGAAACATTGCGGGGGACATTCAAGCTGGCTGCTCATTTTCTGTATCAGGTGCGCTTGGCTGGTTTTGTTTGAGATCTCAGTGGAAATGCAGCTGGATAGCTAGCCATCTCGCTGCCTACAGAGTCAGCAGACAAAAGACAGTGTGGATTTACCAGGAGCCATGAGTCATAATCCAGCTCTCGGGGCTCTAAAACTGTCGGTGGCCCTTCTCTGGACAGTGTCAAAGCAAAACACCTTTCAACTCTTTATTAACCTTGAAAATGGTAACCAAACAAACGCACAGAAAGGCCAACTAGAGCTGCAGTTACACAATCAATACCGCAGGGGCTCTTGGCTAAGCAAATTACCGTATTATACCACAGCATGTGTAGGCGTCCCTTTGAAAGCAAGACATGTCAAGACGAGTGGAAATATGGTTCTTAGTTAAGTTGATCTAAAATCTGGGCTCAATCATAAAAGTGTACCACTGACTTTAAAGGGTCAGTCACAAAGTATTCATCCACCCCTCTCCCTTGGCAGAGATCTCAAGAGCAATAGTCTGGATGCACCACATTATTGGGTTTCAGAGTGTCCAAACTGCAGTCAACCTTTTGTCCCAACTATAACACTGAATTATACCTTTTGCTGGGCTTTCCATTATAACATCCATGAGTTATGGTGGTGCATATAGTGGCCTTAGTCATGCACAGATTCTCTGCCCCCCATGCAATAATAACCAAGCCTGATACAGCATTTCATAACGGATCGATATCTCAAGCTGTCAGACCAGCTGACTAATCTTTAATGCAGAAGACAAGAGAACTGGATTGACTTAAGAACAGTACCTTTGTATACAGGATCAGCTTGTACTGACTAAGGGTGGATGACATTAAAGCACGCAAAAGTTAGAAGAAAAGTTCTACAATCTAAAACTACCTTTACTTGATTCTGATTGGTCAGTCCCGACATTCAGAGGTATGTTATCCCTCGATAACAACCGGTGAAAGCTGATAACACAGACTCATCCGGGTAACTGAATTTGGCGCTGTACTCTTGCTAGGAACAGTTTTTCTTGGTGGAAGATTTGCATTCGTTTAACTAATAAAACACAACGCGACTAAACATATTTGTAATTTTTTTGTTATTTTGGTGCTGTTATGCACAGTATAATAATTACTTTTAATTATTTTCATTATTTGATTTTAATTTTGACGTTTAGGAGTGTGTAAAATCTACCTCGGGTCTCGTGTGTTGAGGAAACAATGATATTGACAGTGTTACGCATGCGCGGGATAATTTACTTCCTGAACAAGTGCGCACCCGAGTCCGTGTTGCTTGCACATTTACGCGAACCGCACCACAGTTCAGGAGCAACCTAACTCAGACCACCTTCTCCAAGTAGTCTTGGGTTCGGCACCCCAGAATGCACCAGGGTCCGATGACAGCGTTCACATTAGCGATTTTTCATGCGAACTGTGCCCCGTTCCGCACTAAACTTCCAGTGTGAAAGCCCCCTTAGACTGATTTCTGCAGGATCATGTGACACTGAAGACTGGAGTAATGAAATTCAGCTTTGCCACCATAGAAATAAATTACATTTTAAAATATATTCAATTAGAAAACAGCTATTTTAATTTGTAATAATATTACTGACAATTATTAAAATCCTAGACAGGGCAGGTACTGTCATCCAATATACTAATGCATTATATGATACATTTATGCTTAATTTAAACAATGTTATTTCAACCACCCATATGCCGTGTTTATGGCTTATGACTAAATGTCTTCCATAGTGAGGGAACAGGGCCTTGTATTTAGCCTCTGTGGCAAAATAAATCACAAGAGTAAAGGCAAGCACCAGGGAAGGAATTTTAATGGACGTCTATCCCTATTGTTCCTTGCCCTTTCTAAATTGTCCCTTGCCAGAAGAATAGCGTTACTGCAACATTAAGAAACACACACATTCATACAAACACAATATGGATGTGGCACTACCAGCAGGTGGTCATTAACCATCAGAGAGGCTTCCCAAACCAGCACTCTCAACCTCCCCTTTCATGTTCCCATAGCCCCTTCTAACTATCAGCCGTATTCAAAACTCCACGGTCCCTCCCCTGCGACAACCCCCAACTCCACTACAACTGCCAGCGCACACCGTTAGCCCTGCTCCCAGGAGACACAGAATTAACTGTTTAAGTTTACAAGCATGTGCACTTACAACAACAATCAATCAGTCTGCTAGTTTTTATTCACCGTTAGTCTCATTTGAGGTGCAAAATAGATGCTTTTCTATCACCAAGAACAGCTATTTTCACCAGTCTGGCATTTAAGAAACAAAGTAAACGGAAAACAGAAACAATGGGGTCACCAGTGGTTGTTCAGTAGACGAAGGCAGACATGAACACACACAAGCACCGCCAAAAACGCATCAACACACAGTCCAAACACACACAAGCAGTCCAAACACTCACTGTCTGATTAGCATTTCAATAGCATGACCCCTCTCCCCTCCAACAGATTACCACACAACCCAGGCTGGCTCTCTTGTCATTCAAAGGCAGGTGTAGCGTTTGGGTAACACACAGACTGGTTGTGAATTCCATCACACACAGAGCCTTCATATCTTGCACTTGAATACAAAGATTTCTTGATATGTTGTCATTTTCAAGCTTTAATGCTTTAAAGTGCCACTGGGTGTCAAAGAGATGAAATTCTTATGTACTAGAGCTTCTCAGCATCCCTGTTGAGAGAAGATGATTATTACAGCGCATCTACATTGACTACTAGGAAAGCGGTTTAGAGAAGAACATGAGAGGAAGAGCATGAACAATGGACTTTACTTGGCTGCAGCAAACGTTCACACATGCGAGTTTTCTCATCTCATCCTCTTACCCCGCCGCTGAGTAATGAAGATCCATCACCTCCATCCTCTCCACCCGTGCTGGTTAAGCCCTCATCGGCTGAGGACGCCCAAGACTTGGTGTCCCCGTCTCCCTCCAGGATCCCCACCCTCACCACAGTCTAAACAGGTGAAATATCAGTGTCCAGTCCTGTCAAACCTCAGCTAATGGCTACGGGTATCTCCACCTATAGCCACCTCTTCTCCAAACTGGCTCTGTCCTCGTCACACATACACATACATTGGCTCCGACCTGCACCAACCGATCATGCAGCCACACATGAAGACATACGGACAGAGACGCTACCGATCTGGCAACAGTTGTTGGGCTTTTGGCCACTCCTCCCAGCAAATCACCTCCCCTACCCTGGCCTGTCACATTCCCTCTCTCTCTCTGCCTCGTTCTCTAGGTTGTTGCTAGGAAACTATTCAGCTGAGCCGTCCCACAGCTGTGAAAGAGAGGAGCGTGAGTGTGCGCCCTCGCAACACACACAGCTATCTTAAGCCTAACCTTAGCTGTGCTGGATAATATGCACAATTACGGCTAATTACCATCTCCTCGTCTAAGTACCATGATAAATAACGCAAATAGATAAATAAGATACAGATAAATCAAAATATCAATAGGGAGATGATCATGTGGTGGCTTGCAAAAAAAAAGTATCCTTATGATCAAAAACAAAACAAACATTGAAAATCCCTCATATGGATGCCAAAAATGTTTACTATATCAACAAAAACACTATAAATTCTTATTAATTTACTACAAAATAGCATATAAGAAATGTTGTCCAAAACGGATTGGTTGTTATATAACAGCAGTTCAGAAATGAAATACAGTAGTCAAATTTGAAGTGGATCGTAAAAGTTCAAAGACAAGAATGGGTATTGTTTTGGTTTTAAGACAACTTCGATAAAAGGTTTTGATCCACTTCAAATGTTGACTACTGTATCTGGCAAGTGGCGCTAAAAGGTTAATGCTCTACCGCTTTTGAAAATAATGTACCTCGTATAATAAACCCAACCCTAAACCAATAATATTGTGTTAAAACATATTTCCTATAGCAACTATGCCATTTCAGCTTACTTTATAAGCTCTTTTATCATAACACAGGACTTTCTAAGTGCAGTGCTGTACCAGGAGAGATTTTTTATCAAGTTTATTACATTAAAAAGCAAGTTATGTGATGTAATCATCAAAATATATCAGCTTAAAAATCATGTATATGGTAAAAGTTTTTGGAGGTCTTATCAGACTATTGTGCAAGGAACTGAAAATAAGTCTTTATTAATCAGTAATCTGCCCCACAATCATAATGTGTATGAAAAGTTGTTGTTGTTTTTATTGTTTATTGACACTTAATTAATGTTCATTTCAGTTATTTCAATTATACACACAGGTACATTTTTGGATGCTTGCAAAAATGTAGGTATATAAGCATATTTTTCCAATTAGCCTGTTGCCCTTTCCCTTCATACAGAATTAAAAATGTGCAAATAGATAAAACCCCAAATCCAACCACTTAAAATAGATAAAGTAAAATGAACCTAAATTTTAAAACTTCAAAAATGAAAGTGAACCCTGGGCTTAATTTTGATCACATTTCACTTTAAAGGGGTTTTAGGAGTTAAAAAATAATGTTAATCTAAAGGTTATAGGGTTAAATCGTTCAAAGTGAAATCCAAAGTGGATTTATGGAACATCTTAAGCGCTTCCTTAATTAACACTTCTCAGAAATTCACAGCAGCAATGAGCTAGAGGCAAATCTAATCGATGGTGAACATTTACACATGTACATTCACACTTCTATAGGTGCAAGAGAAAAGTCTCACATATGCTGTGCTCTGCATGTGTCAGTTTTTTTTTACAGATTTATTTTTGGAAAGTGGGAGAGAGGGGGGGGGCAGGGTCAAGAAAGGTCCACGAGCCAGGACTTGAACTCAGTACATCTGAAGTGCAATGGTGCTATATGTTAGCGTGCTGCCCACAAGGTTATTTGTGAGGCTTGAGTAGGATGTTTATGCAGGTATGTGAGGAAGAGAGAGAACAAAAGAAAAAGCAATCCTCCTCCGTTCCTCCTCTGCACGGTGTATCAGTGATGCCCCACTTTCCCATGATTCCCATGAGCTCAGTGCAGCAGCAGCAGCGACGGTTAGTTTCAGTCCAGCAGCTCGAACCGGACCCTCTTACCTCACACATGCTACTCTTTCTATGAACATCTTTTCAAACCATCTTAAAAAACATTACACATGATCTTAGACACATTCTGAGCAGTTGAAAAGCCAGAAGAAAGAGAGGCTGGGTGGAAACATGAGAGAGGATGCTGTTAGATCAGGAGGGTGTTGGCTGCCGATAAACAGATGTTCACACAGTTCTATCACCAACTGCTGCTCGGCTCCTGATGCTGTTTACACAGCCAAAGCTGTTCTGTTTCAGACATGTTTGGACTGTTTTACCCGGATTGCTGGTTTTAAAAATACCGTGCAATGAAATATTGTCTCATTTAAGAAAAGTATCAAACTGACTCTTGTTTTTGTGGCCGACAAATAGGCCTGTCGTGATAATAAAATAACTGTGTAATCGTGATTATTTGATCTAACCGCGGTTATTTCAGATTTGATTTTCATGCATGGTATAGCCTACATCGACTGAAGCCATTTCGTATCTTAATGTTAGAGACAGAATTATATTTACATTGTTAAATTTAATTTACAGAAATTGATCTTCCTTCTGCTGCAGCAGTTATTTTCCGCTCAGCATTCAAACAGTAAATCCCGTTCAGTTATGACAGTCAGCATGGTAAACCTCTCTCTCCAAGATGATACATTCCCATTACAATACTTGATGTGTAGATAAAGGTCTGGGGATTCATTGACATCTCATTTCTCTTCTCTTTGTTTGTACCAGCATGCTGTGACTTATGTTGCTTCAAACACATCATTCTGCACCACAGATGTGCATAAGAACTTTGCGCCACTTTGTTTGAAGCGTTTCACATTATCAAAGTTTTGCGCACACAGAAAGATAATTAGATACTCTGTAGTGATGTAGGAAAAAAAATAGCATCGGTGTTGGATTGGTATTGGCCGAATCTTACATTATGTAATCTTACACTGCAAAATAATAACTCAAAGATTAAAAAATAACATCATAGATATTTACTGAACCCTTAAATTAATCACAATTATATAATGAAAGCAATTAAAAACAGACAGTTAATCGTGATAATCAGCATAATCACCAAAGCCCTAAATTAGACAATTAATCGCAATAACCGTAACTATTTTTTACAATTAATCGTCGGCCAAATCTCATAATCGTGACAACCCAGTATTGGCACATGCGACATTCGGAGGACACTGCCTCCGAAATTAGACGCAGCTTATGTGGTTGTAAAGCATACTAAGATGTTTGCTGTCTGGTTGCTAGGATGTTCTAAATAGTTGCCAGGGAATAACTATGCTGTCGCTACATAGGGATGTATGATACTGAAAAACGATATACCTCAATACATTTTGGGATTTTTTTCAATAATGATAATTAAAAAATATTTAGATGAGTGTGTGTTTTTTTTTGCTGGTACAGTCCTGGCATGGATAGATTAGTCTCACCCAGCCAGACCTTCAGACTGACGACAGAAGGTCTGGGAACCTTGGTCGCTTTGAATGGCCAACTCCCGCTCAAGAGGCTATAAGACTGACAGGTAAAAGCAGCCAGTCATGTTTTGTTTTGTGTTGTGTCACGTTTAGAGGTGTGGAAATATCCCCACAATAACAGACCGGTGTGTAAACCCTTGGATGGGTTTTAAAAGAGTCTATGCCGCAAACTTTATATATTTCACATACTTTTGAAATCCAGCATTTAGTTGATCCTGATAAGCACTCGTCATCACAGTTGTAAACAAGCCAGCCTTCTTCTAACATGAGGAGGTTCGGCATCATGGTGTCTTTGTTTTCAGGCAGAGCGTTAAAGAAATTGACACAGACCTCTCTCAGAAAACCTGTATAATTCAACAAATCAGATGAGGAACTCAAAACTCCTGAAGCGTTTCCAATTGTGTGTGCCATATGTATCAGACGTTCAGCCAACAGTCTGTGGGCGTCGAGAATATGGACAAATAAACATGGCACTAAAACTGCCAGTAGATGGAGGCAAGTCTTAACAAGTGATTGGTTATATTATTCATTCATATGATTTTGTTCAAAAAGGCTGATTCTGTTAGAAATGAAGCAAGCCACTGTCTTTATAAATGGGCCATTGAATCACTGACTCAAATGATTTTCAAAAAGAGATTTATTCAGGAACAAAACACCACAGTGTTGCTCTGAGATGCAAAAAAATAATTCTGCTCCAACTTTGTTTGAAACTATTTTCACTGGTGAAACAAAGTAGCTCACACAGTGTTAACTTCTTGTTTTTTAACTGTTATATAAAATCAATACAACATCTGCAATCGCTCTCACACGCTAATATTCAGGAAAACAGCACTCTTGCTTGTGTGATATTACTTTTCATAACTTAAATTATAGGGGCATTCTATCTGCATTCTAATAGGCTTGCAAAGTTTGTGACATACTCAATGTCCGCTTGTACATTGTTAAAATAATTACAGTATTATTGTAGACTATAAATATCACACACACCTATCGCCTAAGATGTTCTGAGGGTTTTTTAGACGTCTGCTATGTGGTTGCTTGGGTGTACTGAGTGATTTTAGACGTCTGTTATCCGGATGCTAGCATGTTCTAGGTAGTGGCCAAAGAGTTACTATGTGGTTTGGTTAAGGTGTACTGATTGTTTCTTAGTCTCAGGATGTTCTACGGGTTTCCAGCGCATTGTGTACTTGCTTAGTTGTACTTGGTGCATAAATCACTTGGAATGGTTTAATTTAGAGAGTGACGTCTCATTCTCTGTGTGCTTACGAGCACGGCTTTCATCTCTTCTAACTTTCTCTTTACTCTTTCTCTCCATTATTGTGATTGACAGCTGGTATTAAGAGGACTTCTGGAATGTGAGGAAAGACAAGGAGAAAAGAGGGAAAGAGAATAAGAAAGGGGACTGAAACAGTCCACTCTCTAATCAGACCACATGAGCCAAAAGTCACAGGTCTGTATTGATAGCACACAAAACAATGCTAAATATAAAGAAATGCAACTTACCATGTAATCGTGCATTAAAACTACACAAGGTACAAGAGAAAACAACCCAGACTACACTAGATAGTTGTTAATTTGCAATGCAGGTCACAATTTGTTTTGGGTTTTGTTGTTTTTCTTAATCAGCCAAAGCTGGTTTTCTGGTCTTAACTAAAATTACTAAAACTAAAATAAAAGCAAATTAAAACTATTTCAAAAACATTCAAACGTACTTATACTTTTTCATATGAAATTAAACTGAAAATATAAAAATAAACATTAATTCCAAATATTAATAAACACTATAATAGTTTCTGAATAATACTAAAATAACATTGTAAGGACATTTTCGTTTACTGTTTTACACAGAACAAATTTGGAAGCGTATTTGGTCTGAAATGTAAAATCCTGGTCCTGAAGAAAAAAAATTTTTTGAACCACTGATTAAATCAAAGCATGCAAGTCTCTTCAGAGTACTAAAGACATAAACAAACAATGTAACAGCAGCCAACAAAGCTCAATCCCCATGGTGCTCATGTGTTTAATATTAAATAGCTGGCTATGTCTTTTTTTGGCAATAGTGCACTACTGTTAATTAAAAAAGTATTTGCTAAACACAGTGACAAAATAGTCCAACGAAGTGCACAGAAGTCACACTTAAATTTATATAACTGCGAAAAGTGACCAATTCCTGCTGTGCACAATGCACATGATTCTAAGCAACATGCTGACATTTCATCTAATGGTAGCAATGTCAGGTTACCTCAAGCTCACGCTGGGCGTTACAGTTGGCTTCTTGGTGAAAAAGCTTGTACTTAACGTGTGATGTCATTTTTAATTAATTCAGTTGTGACAGTGCATACACTCAGAACCTGGCTGCTCACACCAACCCAGACAGAGAGGAGAGGAGAGGAGAGAACATGATAAACGTGGCCCAGTGGCATGCTGATGGCAGTGACTGGACTCAGTGGGTAGTAGTACTGTACAGCATCACTCAATTATGGGTTGCCTTTGTAATGACCCTGGACAAAATTACAATGTCAGCTGTACTGACAGTCCTGCCAATAACTTTTTTAATTTCCTTTCATTTGGCACACATATGATATACATTCTCTCTCTGCACAGGCAGTACTGACAATCTAGATCAGGGCTTGAAAACAAAAAAAGAAATTCAATCGGTTCACTCCGAGCAGAATCGATATGTTAACGTTTCGGTTCCTGCGTTCCTCTGATATAATTACTGTTCCGAAACCGGTTTGGGTGGAAGAAATACTGGTTAATGATGTTATTTTTTTAGAAACAATATTCTTTGCCTATAATTTGGTTAACAACAACAACAATAATAATAATAATAATAATAATAATAATAAAGTATAGCGTTTTCTTCACTAAAAAAGAAAAGGAAAAATAGAGATCTAACACTTAGTCACAGCCGCTAAAGGCATCATCTTCTCTAGATTTTGGTTAATAATCAGTTAAGAAGCATCGGTTAACAAAAAACAGAATAATAGGTACTGTGTAATAAGTAACGCTGTATATGCGTCCAAAAGTCGGACTCCAAATTTCATTCTAAGAATTATTTTGAGGTTAATATAGCAAATGAAAACTGTTCAGCTTCCAGTAAATTTGAGAAGCTCCGCTAGGCTATTTTAGTTCCCATCCCTCCACAACAAACCATTTCAATTAACAGTATTTAGAAAAGAACAAGAATTACAAAAATAAGAAGCTATAGCAAAATTAAAGACAAACCAAAACCGTAATTAATTTAGGCTAAAACGAAGCTGAAACTAACGTTGGGTCTCTCATTCGACACAAACCCAAATGTTTCCGTATTCGCGATGTATTTGAATAACAAATGATTATAAAAACAGCCTACATTTTTTGTGTCTGCATTATGTCTATTTCTGAATTTCTATTTTTTTTCTAAAAAACGAATTAATATTTTAACCAGCAAACCTTTTAAATATTTTGATAATTTACTGAAAATAAATAAAATACTTTTTTAACCGTTTAACTGATTATTAATCGGTCAAAGTTAGCTGAAACAGTTTGCTGCATTCATGCGCACTCAGAAACCGGTGACTGTGAACGAATCAGCAGAGCTTGTATGAGCTTTTGTCATTGCGGAATCTTTCTCAGACATTTCCAAATGGCGAAATTGGGTTGCGCATCTATCTGTGCATGATGGTGTCCAGTGCCTCCGGTGAGCAGAGCTTCTCAAAGTTGGGAATAATCAAAGGAGAGCTGCAGTCCTCAGTTGGGCAGGAAAGGCTAAGCATGCTGTCGCTTGAGTGTCAAATGCACATGCACCAACGCAGAGAAAAATTAGGCCCTTTTTGTGCCGAGTCATCAGGCCTAATTTGGTCTTAATCTGGCCCTGAAGGCGGTGCATTGCCATTGAGACTTGCCTATGAGGAGTTCAGAGCTGAGTGGACATTTCACTCATTGGCTTCAGCAGCACATTTTCATAGACAGTAATTCTGGAAGTTGTGATTGTTTTCAGCAAATTTCAAATATTAAATGGAACAATAAAATAATGTTATTAACCGGTTAATGGCCATTTCAAATTTTCGATTCTGTTTGGAACTATACATTTTGATTTCCTTTCTGTTTCTGGTTCTGTTCCAGTCAAAATTTCGTTCATTTCCGGTTTTCGTTCCTTGAACCAGTTCAGAGCCCTTGTCTAGATCATCTTTTTTGTTTTGTTTTTGCCAACACTTTCATATTTTAATATCAAACATGTAGTTCTGTGGAAAAAGATATTTCGAAGAACGTTGACTTTCAATGAGTCATATGATGCTTCATAAAATAACATCTCCTATATGCCCCTCCTTTAAGCTCATCAGTCTGAAAAGAGAAGTGTGCTCTGATTGGCCAGCTATTCAGTGCATTGTGATTACAAAACAATAACAAAAAAAACATTACAAATGAGACATCCAGTGCAGACATAATTACTGTATATAATGACTTATACTGTCTTCTTATGCATTGCATCGCACCGAGTAAACATAAAACCATGTCTGCATTTGTGATCTGAGACTTGACAAACAACAAGTGCTAAGCTACACTGTTCAAAAGTCATGCTTGAATCATCAGTGGCAAATCCTTTGCATAAATAAACGTACTTACAGACTGTGAGTCAGAAGTGCCAGCCTTGTAGTCTTCTCTCTCAGGATCATGATACAGTCGTACATAAAGTGTCCTGCACACATCTGAATATTTGAGATGAACTGTTCTGGAACAGTGTTGTAGATACAACTTAACCACTGATTTCTAGCTGTGTCCTCTTTTGGAAGACCAAACAAAGTATTTTTGCTTTCACAATGAAACCGTGTCTCCACGACATGGCGCCAGCGGCAACAGCGAGAAATGAAAGTAACTCCTTCTTTCTTTGCGAGAACATTTGGTCGGTGTTATGCATCTTCTCATATCGTGATGTAGATGTGGGGGTGTGTTTAAACAAGGCATTTTAGGAGGGCGTGAACGAGTCTTAATTTTTATAAAGAATATCTCTTTGGGTCTGAGACTTTAGTCTTTGCAGCTTTAGGGATCTCATCTATGCACAAACATCCTGAAACACTCCAAAGAGTAAGGAAAACATATTTCAAAATATCTTCTTTTGTGTTCCACAGATGAAAGTTTGTATTACATGTTTGGTACAACATGAGGGTTATTTTCTTTTTTGGACGAACTAACCTTTAAGTCTTGCCGACTAATACACTGATAAATGAAAGATCTTTAAGACAAAGGTATTTATCAAAACCCATTACCAAGCAATTATGGCTACAAAAACATCTATTCGTCCATATATATCTCTTCTTAACCTTCTTTTCTCCTTTAGGCTCACAGTAGCAGGCGCTGGCCTGTGAAATTCAATGTTCAGAGCAGTGCTGCGGTGCTTCTGATGAAGGGAGAGCTGTGGCACTGTCGTCGTGCAACTCATTTCAACGCTGCTGATGATACCCCCAATGGGGTCAGTAAGACTTTCTTTCAAAAATATTAATCTTTTTTCAGCAAAGATGCACATAACCGATAAACAATTGAAAGAAGAGACATTTGTAACAGATTTCTATTTCTTTTAAACTTTCTGTACATCAAATAATCCTGATTTCAGTTTCCACAGAAATATTAATAGCATAATTAATTTGGGCATAGATCAATTGCAACAAATATATTACAGATATTACAATTAAAAACAGTGATTTTAAACTGTCTTTACTATATTTTTTTTATCAAACCATTGAAGCTTTGGTGAGCATAAGAGGCTTCTTATAAAAACATTTCACATATCTTACCAACCCCACTTTTGAATGGATATAATAAATCATAAGAACAAAAGTACCAGCATTGAATCTTTAGTACTTACTGTATCATCCATTGTTTGAAATCTCTTGATCTACACTAGGGTTGGTGTGACCTGAGATACCGATGAATACACCACAGAGACAGATGTGTGTCTGAAGCATTTTTCTGCTCTCTCCACCACTGAAACCAATCTCTCTGACAACCCAGTCTCACAATGACAGCCAAGGACATTCAGTCTCTCAATTACCAGCAGTAAAGTCTCTTCTCTACAGATTCAGCTCAGGCCAACCAAAGAGTCACCTTCATTTACAGTTATATAAAATGACAAGACATGTGTGCAGACACTGATATTAGAGGCAGAAAGCTCTAGTAAAAAGACAACCACAAGGGATACCCACCTCAGCACATGCTTTTCTATTGCTCTCTCTCTCTCTCTCTCTCTCTCTCTCTCTCTTTCTCTCTCTCTCTGTGGTTATCCATCAGTGTAATCAATGTGACAAGCTCATAAGAGCTCTGACTTAACTATCATTCAGCAGCAGTCACTCAGAAGAAACATCTCGGAGTTCAAACTCCAATCACGAGTGATCCGTACCGAAAACAATACACACACACACACACACACACACATATATATATATGAAGCTAATCACAGTTCATGAATGAGGATGGCGGTTTCCTCAACAATAGGAACTTTTTTTGTCTTAGGTGATTTAATATAAATAAATAAATAAATAAGACATAATACATTTTCTTTATATATATATATATGAAGATCACATTAAAAGTTTCTTGGTAACTGTTACCATTTTTTAATCTTAAAATATTTTATTTACTTTAAACTTTGGATAATACACACAATGAAATCAATTCATACATCCTTACATGATTTCAATATGTACTATATACATTTTACACAAAATTTGACTGTACTTTTGTGCCGTCATTTTTACCACAAGCAACATATTTTTCCACAGTTTTATAAAAAGTTTTAAAAAGTGTCAACGAAGAGTATGTTTGTGTGTCAGTGAAGGATATAGTATTCACATAAGTAGCATTAACAGACCACGTAAGCCATTAACTGCTCTCAAGTAGGTCCTGTTCCACAAGAGGTGACATGCTTAGTCAATCTGATCAGCTGTCTGTAACCTTAATCTCGAAAACATGCTGTGGACACACAATGATCCATACAACAAAACGCACACACACTCTTAAGACATGCATTTACACAACATTGACGTGTTAGTATGGCAGGATCCCTTTGTGACAGCAATCTCACAACACAGCTGTGATCAGGAAAAACCTGCAAAGACTGTGCTACCTGACCAGTGAGGACACAGAAATCACCCAATATCAGGCAAACGGCATCTTAATTGCATTCTGGTTCAGTTCAAAACTGGTTCAAAATATGTCCATGACATTAAACGCATATGAAATTCTGTGATAGAAATATACATTTAAAAATATATATATTACTACAAATACATTAGTACAATTCACAGACATTCTATCTTATGTCCTGTTAACCGTCAGAGAAAATTAACATTTGAATACTTTTTGTTTTTGGAAAGAGGGAGAGGGAGAGAAAAAAAGGTGCCCTGCAGAAGATCAATGCATGGAGCTTCAGTCCAGTGTTTATTTGAAGTGTTAATAGAACCGTTTGCAGCAGAGCAGAGAAAGAGCAAAGAGCAATGCAGAAAACGACTTCATTTGCACATCCTCACATCACAGCAGTCCCACATTGAGCTATACACTTCTAGATTTGTTAATGTTTCTCTCTTTATCTCTAGCGGTTTTTTCTCTTTCATGTTTTCATACTGGTGTCTCTATGTAAGTAGTATATAAATGACAATATGCTATAAGCTCATCACTACATTCCTAGTGTGAAGACTGTAGAGGTCTGTTCAATACTGCTGCTGTTGCTGCCTCAGTTTCAGTGTTTAATATCCAGATGATCCAGCTTATAATACCAATGATATTAGATCAGTATGCCATATGTTAAACAATACATCTGCATAATTCCATTTGTGAGCTAAATTCTAATCCTTGCTTTTCACATGCACATATAACACTATCTCGAAAGTGCTGCTGCATTTCTTTTAAAAGCCTTTTCTATGTCTGTTATAGCTAAATTCATGTTTTCTTTCCAAACACTGCCACCTAGCGATGATGAGACGCTGTTGCAATAACCTCTTTCGTTCTAATTCAGTGGGATGAAACGGTTTCAGTCTTGTTTTACTGCTGCACATATATATTTTTTTATATATTACCTTTAATATTTTTGGTGCATTTTCCAAGAAGAAAAAGACTAAAACTACATCTTATTTGAAAATTTCTGCTCAAAAAGCATTTTAACTAGCTTTAGGAGTACACAGACATAAAGATGACCTCACAGCCAGTAGACATGCATTCGGATTTTGATAAAAACAAAGTGTGTGATTAACTGCATCATAATAAACCTAAATATCTTTGTGTACAGCAATCGTCTGTGGATGTCAGGAATCCCCTCCACTCCAGCTGTTTGACTGACAGCTCCATTGAGGCATATACAGCATGTTGACAGCAGCCATTAAAACATCCGGTGTCAGGTTAATGTTTTACAAGGCTTCAACTGTAACTCAAGCAGCAGACTGTGAAACAGTGGCAGTATGGATTGTTGTTTATATGTGAGTGAGAGCTGATATGCTAGGGATGCACTTTGGCTCCACTTACTCTCATTTATCAAGTTCACAAAAGCAAAGCACCGAATCTGGATGGTCGTTCCATGTTATATTGGATAACTATAGATACTCTCCCTGTCACGTGTCCTAATGCATCTAGACACACTGCCAACGAAAACAGCAGGAGCAGGAGTGCATGAGCTCCCAGTAAAGTGAGTCAAAACCTATACAACAAATATACGAACCTGGTTCAAGTCAGCCATAGCCAAATCAGTGCTACAATTCATGCTTCATGTCATGAACAGGGCAAAGGTCAAAAACACTTTCTTCTATATTACTGAAACAATTTCCACTGAAAAAAGCCTTTCTCTGTGCTAACACACAAACCAAAATTTTCAACCACAGTCATCTCCAAGCCAACTTTAGAGTTCTAGTAACTCGGAGATCCTTAATAATATGGTCAATGGCTGTTAATTCAATGGGATGCAATGATAAACAAGAAGCGTTTTCTGCTGAGCAGGACTTTTTAGTGTTGGCCAAAGCAGGTATAATTGCACATGTCATTTGGAAAAGAAAAAAACGACTCAGAAATCTGCCCACCTGATAGTAGTAGCCATTGTCCGTCTGGTAAGGCTGTGCACTGATGCTGGGGGTCCCAAGTGCCGTTTTTAGGATCTCCTCACAGCCTAAATCACAAAAAGAAAAATATTAGTCCTGTCAAGACACATCTCAAAAACATAAACATGAAAGAGATCATGCCCAGCTATTATCAAATTCCATGACTATTCTGCAGCATATTCAGACACTACGGCTGTTGTTCTGTATGTATAAATCAGCTTCTGTCACTTTAAAATCTTTGCTTGACGACATCTTGTGTTTTCTCAAACCAGGCTTGAATTATTGAACTTCACCCACTGTAAAATTTAGAGATTCTTTGCTCTTATGAGAGCCAAAAAATAATTGTCAAGATCCACATTTTGATCAAAACTAAAGTTCAACACTATCAATACCATGTTGCAAATGGGAATCATTCTCTTAAATACATGGCTATATTATTTCTCAAATATACAAACCCATTTGCAGGATTATGACAAGTTAAGTAAAATCTCATGAATAAATAACACACTGAGAGGCACAGTGAAGGGCAGCCCAGGACTCTGATCCATTTATAGTCACATAGCATGAAGTGTAGTGCAGGCTCAGTGCTCGGTGACATCTTAAGTGGGCAACAGCTCGCCCTGGCTCCAGGAATGTCCCAAATGGGAACATATTGTGGGCAATGCATGAATATATAAAGCCATGCACAATATGACTGTTTTAGCAGAGCAAAGACAGACCAATGGTGAAACAGTGGCAACAATCCTGCACAACACACAACAATGCGGTCTCCTTTGGGACCTCGGAAAGGACAAACATAGACTTCGGCTTACTAGACTTGGTGTGCGTGGCAGGGATCAGGAATTGGGGGGTTCATTAGGGAATGAGTGAGTGGGAAGACCACTGGGGCTCATTAAACACAGGACACAGGAGGACAATGTCTTTGGGCCTGGAGCCCATTTGGCCTGCCTAGGTCTCCCTCTTCGGCCGCTTACATAGAGCACTGGCACACAGATGTCCTACCCGGGTCCCCGTGCCAGCTGGTGCCCTGTCTATTCAGCTGGCAGATCTCTGCTTCATAAGTCTGCCAGGCAGCGTATGTATTCCCGGCTGTCAAAAGTAACCCTGTTTACTGCGCTCTTACTGACAGTGAAATAGGGAAGAGCTAGAAAAGGTAGTAAGTGCCTTAAAACAGCTAGAAATAATGTGAAATTCGATTTCTGAACCATGATTACACAGTTACTTTGTCTGTGAATCCCATGGTGATGCTTGATGCTATAATCAGGAATCACATCCCCCCCATCTTTTAACTGAGAAGCACAATCCATGCTAACAAGTTAATTACTATGCTGTCGTTATATGAGAAAATGTTTCAATCTGATAAATGGTTAATTAAAGGCATACCCAGAAATGCTGGTAA
The DNA here is from genome assembly GCF_003368295.1 of Carassius auratus. NCBI lineage: Eukaryota > Metazoa > Chordata > Actinopteri > Cypriniformes > Cyprinidae > Carassius > Carassius auratus. Next base: position 10,348,060 of record NC_039245.1, on the reverse strand, counting down.
TTTGTTGTTTGAATGTGGTTCTTTTCAATTAAACAGATCAAGAGTGTTCTGTGGTGAAGCAGGGATCTCTAATCAGATTCTGCTCACTCAGGCTATTCATTATCCCTTACAATTCAAGATTTTCACCGGATACAGAAGTCAATGCAGAATCATTGCTAAAAAGACAGAGCTGTGGGCCATTATCTGCCTTTGGGTTCTTCTGATCAACAAAATAGAGCAATAATACTAGTCTGTAGATAAAATTGCATACATTTCTGGAATGATGTACAACATGCTCTTTTCAATTCAGGAACATTTTGGAGTGTCTGACTAAAGAAACATAGTGTGTAGTAACTAAGCTTTTATTTGCAGAAGCTTTCAGGGATTCCCAAACTTTTTCAACAGCCAAACCAAAACATTTATTTGAGGTATTCCCAAAGATTTTAGGTTAATATTTTAATATTTAAAAACACATTTGCACGTTCATGGTTCTCTGATGTTGGTTAATGATAAAATTATATGCAGTTAAACAAATAAATTATTCGGATTATATTACATTGTTACGTATTTTTAAATGATTTATTTTAATTCATTCCTATCTTTTCCTCATCTCATGAACCACCTGGTGTTCTTTTCCTGAATCCCAGTCTGTGAAACCTGGGGTAAGGTATACACATTTCATTTAAAATAAAATAATTTTTTTGACAAAAGAATATGACAGTATTTTTGTAGTGCATAGCTAAGCTATTTTAAATAGTAAATTTTGTAGTCAAATTTCAGAGACTTTTACTCTGATGTTCTTAGAATCCCTTTGATCCAATGCAAGCAGATTCATAAATGGTATTTATTGGTATGAAGGGAAGGGAACCGTCCTCTTACCTTTGCTTGCAAACACTCCATGACAGAAATCTCTGAAGTTAATTCTGCCATGAGCATTAGGATCCAGGTGCTTGGCAAACTTCTTCACCTAAAAAAAAAAGAAAAGAAAAAAAGATGACATTAGTGAGACTGGTTAACACAAGTCTCCTTGATGAGGAGGATGATCACAAGTTCAGTTCAGTACCTTACTATAAATAAATGAGGGAGGGAATGTGCATGTTATCAGTGGTCAGCTTCACCTCCCACTGATGAAGCACTAGAACAGGTGCCGTCAGTACATGTCACCGCTGTCAGCAACTCTGTGGTAACAATGATGGACAGCTGTCAAAGTGAAAAAGACTGATCCCAACATACTGCTGACATGATGTGGCAAGACTCGCTTACTCAACTCATAGACGATTTGCCTTCAAAACACCTTGGTCAAGCATAGCTGTATCTGTTTTTCTAAAAACAGTGAATTCTGTATTGCTCAGAGGTTGCTTTTTCATGGCTTAGGAGACTTAATGGAGTTCTTTGCCATGTTTAATGAGATCTCTCATTAGTTATTTTTCTTTCCTATGGGAAGGTTGCCCTTAGGGGCTGCCAGACATGTTTATGAGAAAACATTCCATGGTAAGACAGAAATCATCAGAACTGTGATCCCCACTTCACACACAGCTCCTTTCTAAATATATTCTCCCTACAAGAAGAGAAGAAGTGTTCTTGACAAGTTCTCAGTCTTGCAGTCCTTCTGTCATAGCTGCTAGAATGATTCAGCACACTGCTACAGAAATAGAGGCGTTTAGTGCAATAGCAATAGGACAGAGAGCTGAAACACAGCAGCCATGAAAGCGGGTAATGCATCTCTGTGATGGTGCATGCACACATCAGGAAAGAGGAACACATGTGGGCTAAATAAATCACTTGCCCCAAATGTCTCTTCTACCTCAGCTCAGGCAAAGAGAGAAAGAATTCAGAGAAAAATGTGGAAGAATGCTATTTACATGTTCACTAGCAGGTTATTTTTTGTATACTTTTAGTCAGCAGGATGCATTAAAGGAAACAAAAGTGACATGTATAATGTCACTTGTATAATGCTACAAAATGTTTACTTTAAAATAAATAGATTTATATAGCTATTCAAAGAATTCTGAAAAAAAAGTTCTCACAAAAATATTAAGCAGCACAAATGTTTTGATAAAAAATGTTACTTGTGCAGCAAATCAGCATGTTAGGATGATTTCGGAGGGATCATGTGATGCTATAAAGATAACTGTAAATTCAGCTTTATCATCACAGAAATAAATCACATTTTTAAAATATTTACAATTTACATTACATTCGATTTCTAGAAAAGAAAACAATTATTTTAAATTACAATAATATGTGACAATATTACTGTTTTTACTGCATTTTTGATCCAATAAATACAGCCTTGGTGAGCATAAATAACTTTTTTCATTTTAAACGACCCTAAAATTGTGCATATTTGTGTATAAAGTATAGATAAATATACAAATATTACAGAACTTAAAACCTGCCAACATATATTATAAATTATCCAAGAAAAATTGCATATCTTCATTTCAATGAATGTGCAGAAATGGGAGGATTTGGTTGTGTTTTATTTAGTGATTTCACTAAATCAGAGCAAAAAAATTCAATCGAGCGGTTTAGCCCTTCTGAATTCCTCTGAAGAAACACGATCACTTTATATAACGAACAGATTTAATTTAGGTTTTAATTCGCAATTAAAACACTTGTATTAAACAGCTCAAATTTCTGAAGTTTTCAATAAAAAATATCTTCATTTGCATTTGGAAAAAGGGTGAGTAACCAATGATAATGTCCATTTTTGGATGAAATGTCCCTTTAAAGATGTACTTTAATGCAGTTGTGTTCAGTTTGCATAACTAAAAACTGGTTACATTCGCAGAAATTAAAAATTCACACCAGTCCACGTCGTCTTTGTTTCTTTGAAGTCACTGGTCAAGCAAAAGTCTTTCATCAGTCTTCATCCTCACAGTCAGTCATACACACACACACATACACACACAAAGCATTAAGCAAAATTTTCATTTCCAATTTTGCATTCTGCTATGTTTGAGCCTAGAAAGTTTGCAGCTGACCCTCACATCTCATCACTGTGTGTTCGGTCAGGGTCCCTGTTGTTAATGAGCGTGGTATCAAGAGCTCAGTGTTAGCATACGCTTTTCAGGGCCGCTCCAGTGCAGAGAGGATGGAGAGTACAGACACACATGTTCACCACACGTTCTGCACTGAAACATCCTCGCGCTCTTCACGCATACCAATCACAGCAACCTCATACGGCATCAGAAAACCAACTGGAGGAGGAGATGGAGAAGGGGAGGGGAGAGGCGAGAGAGAGAGACAGGAATAAGGAATGAAGGTGAAGACTAGATGGAGGATGAAGAAAAAAGGTGACCCATAAGAGGAAAAGGAAAGGGTATGAGATAATAGTGAAAGTAATATAATGAAAATGGAAGAAGGGATGGATATAAAGTGATGACATTTAGAGATATTGCCCTAAAATCAATATAAATGATGGATTACAGAAAATAAATGGGGGAGGGATTGGTGAGAAGCCCTGCTAAGACTGGAGGAGATGGTCATCACAAACATTCAAGCTGCTATCATGTACTGCTCCTCACAACTGTGGGTCAGAGTCTGTAACTAGCAGCACACAGAGAGACCAGTCATCTGTGACTGTACCTCACACTCACACACTCACGCACTTACATCACTTCCTTCTGTACAAAGCACTCAGCTGTATCACTGCAACTGGTACAGCCTGGCACAAAAACATTTGCTTCTGACTAATGATAAAAGCACTATTTTACAGCCATTTTGTTCATTGCTCTTTTCATAGGATTATTATTATTCTGGCATATTCAATTGTATTCTACTGCGAAAGATAGATCCAGTTACATATACATATACAGTAAAAAAAAAACAATGTTTTTTTTATAACACAAACCACTTTAAAATAATCATGTACATAACATAAAACATTTACAAAATGTTTAAAAATAAATAAATTCAAACAATGTTTTAAACTAACATTTAAAACATTTGAAATGATATACCTTGCACAGTTTCACGTTATAATGCTCATCTACTTTAATTGAGAAGTGATTACATACAGCTATACATTGTGCATTTGTCCAGTGCAGTGGTAATGATTTTGGTTTGTTTTGAATCTGTAAGGTTTAGAAGGACATCTTTTAAGGAGTAAACTATCAATCAGATAAAATCACCTATTTGTGCATACATGTTTAGAAGGCAAAAGAGTCCGACCTAACACACTATAAAAACATACTGTGACAGCTCAGTGAGCTGGCACGGGATTTATTACTCAAATCAAATGAGATAATCCATGTGCTTAATAATCACATTAATAATCCAGACGTGCAGTAAATAAACCTATGGCCAAATAAGCAGTGCACAATATCAAGATTTCCTGAAAAAGCAAACTGAGGCAGGTTGCTTTTTTAGTTTTTCCATTACTGCCGTCCACTGGGACCATAGAGACTCAATTTAAATGTCAAAGAGCCTTGAGGCACCACAATTCATTATGGATTAAATTGAATGTGTAAAGGAAGCCAATTAAACATCTTAATCAGCCGAATTAAAAACCAAGCGTCGACCAAAAATGGCTGCACATGGTTGAGCACCACACAGTTCAGAAAAATGACTATAATTTGTATCAGATACGGTCACTGAGTGCACCAAAATCTCAATCTAAATATGACCCTGGTAAATCCAGATCTCTTTGTCTATGTAACCAACAAATTCTACAATAACCTGCAATACATCCTTATCTTAAACAGCAGACTGCTTTAACTGAAATGAAGGCTCTTTTCATCATGTTTCCATTATGTTGCCACTTTAAACAGTTCTACTGCGTTCATTAATAAGTCTGTTTCAGTGATTAAAGAGTCCACAGGCACAAGCTATGTGTTGTTCAGTGAGCTTCTGAGTTAATGCAATAAACCGCACTTTCAACCAAAAGACACAAACTCATCATCTGGTATTCACTCTTCTCTTCTCTGAAAAATTAATAATCCATTCCTATATTATTTGGCATGCTGAAATGGCTTTCAGCAATGATATGAATTCTCCAAGGCCTTGTTTACACAAGTGCACCATCCCATTTTGCAACAAACATACAATTACATTGTCCATTAAATAGATTGCTGAATTCTTTGAATAATAAACAGAACAAACTTTACTTTCATGTTAAGTACATTTTGCATGTCCTGTCCACTATCATAATAGTCAACTAACCTTATCCGTTTTCTAATTTTAACTGGGCTATTGTGCAATTAATATTGTATATATATATATATATATATATATATATATATATATATATATACATATATATATATATATATATATATATATATATATATATATATATATATATATATATAACATGAACTGTAGAATCTGTAAGTGAAGCCTGATGACATCACAGCTGATGAAGGAGAGTGAGGAGACAGTTGTCTTGGTTACTTGGCAGAAGAGCAATAATTAAACTGCTAAGAGCCTACATAAAACTATAGCATCATTAACGTCCGAGGCAAATTACAGAAAATAATCTACGTGGATAAACCAACCTGTTTGCACAAATTTGAATAAACTTAATCCCAGAGATTTGAGGGTAAGATACAAAAGTGCTCTGCAGTAATTAAGACAAACGTCACAGAATCACGGAAATGAGTGAACGATTATATGAAGAGAGATTCTTACTTCGTCTCCTTGGCCGAACTGTAGACCGAGGTCCACGAAGTGCTCAACACGAATATAACCGTCCGCATCCTCGTCGCACACGTCGAACACTTCCTTGAGCTTCTTCAGGAACACCAGCAGCTGTTGTTGGTCGGGGAGGACACTGTCGTCCATCGCTGTTAGATGCTCTGTATTAGAGACACTGGGCTGTTGTGAGCGCGCTCGCCATCGTCTCGTCTTCAGCGATCTGGCATCAGCAGCATCACCTCAGTTCAGCTGGAAGAAACCATCTGCGCCTGCGGGGGTCGCGCGCGCCGGGATGAGCGCTGGCTTGGGTTTGACGTCACGGATGACGCGGATGTCTTGAGCTCGCTCTGATTAGTTCATGCAACTGACACAAGTGTCAACGAAACTCATAGATTGGGTATTTGACAACATTTTGGGCTTAGCACATTTAAAACAAAAGATAAAGTGACTAGATTATCAAATATGTATGTTCCTGTTCTTTTTGCTCAGGGTGTAAGAACTGCTGGGCGAATATCAGTTCAGAATATTATTCTTAATTTTATTTATTAGGCGGCTCAACAGAATTCCACTTTCTAGTGGATTGAATACTTAAATCTAAAAAAAGTCGTACATTTGTTTGATTATTATTCCTATCAAGCATCTCATATGAAACGTAAGAAAACTATAAAACCATTTCCTCAGTGTATAACAAACTTTACTTTTATTTTCTAAAGATGATCCTAAAAGAAAACGCTCTTGCACAGTAGTTGTTTTATTAGTTACGTAGATAACTTACACACGCATCTTTCACTACATTTGCTAATCAAAAGCAACAAAAATCATTTATTTACACTAAGTGCAAATGCTGACAAGTGATAATCACACAACATGTAAAAAATATTATGCGCTTTGTACTAACACCAAAATATCTCCCTCTAGTTAGTAAAAAATTCCCTTTAAGAAGTTGAAGTAAAAACCTTTAAAAGGGACGGTTCACCCAAAAATGAAAATTTTGTCATCATTTGCTCACCCTCGTGTCGTTCCAAACCTGTATGATCTGCTTTCTTATGTTGAACATAAAAGAAGATATTTTGAAGATTGCTGGTAATCAAACAGTTGGTGATTTCCATTGACTTCCATAGTATTTTTTCCTCTACTATAGAAGTCACTGGCAACCACCAACTGTTTGATTACCAGCGACCTTCAAAATATCTTCTTTTATGTTCAACATAAAAAAGCAACATGAGGGAGACATGCCAGAATTTTCATTTTGAAGTGAACTATCCCTTTAAGTATTCTATAGTCTTTATTAATAAAAACAGCCTTTCCCAATAATGTTGGCTATTTGAACTCAATGTATAAACAGACACTGATGATAAATCAATCACCCGTACTCCCATATAAAAAACAATCTATTTATTTAACTGACATTGGGAATAAAATAAAAAAAGTTAATACAATTGTATGGAAATGAGCTGTTTCAACAAAACAGCTTTAAAATAAAAAGGCTGTCCGTATAGGTCTGGCTCAGGTAACAAGTTTTGTATGACCATCATCCAACATTCTCCACAATGAGTCGGGGCTCCAGAAGAGAATCCCAGCGCTCAGTCAGCTGCAGGAAAGACATCAGAGAAAGACTTGTTTTAGCCTACCACAGCATACACTTGTACAAAGAGCTGCCCTTTTTCACTTCAACAATTAAAAGGGATAATCAGAAAGCAACATTCATGTTGGATTGGGGGACGGGGTTACAATCCAAACTACAAAAGAGGGTTTAGAGCTTTGCCATACAGTCCTTGCAACAGCACTGTTAGGACACTGCACGTGTTCAACGTGGAGTACACAATTTTAGATCCCTTTGAAACTTGTGTCAAGTGCAATTCCATAGCAAGTTTTGTAATTATGATCCTTAATCTGAATTTAAAATATGACATTAGTCATGGTGCTAATTAGTCACAAACATTCTTCTCACTGCAAGACATTTTAATACATGATTACCACTGTCTTGGTGATATCTAAAACACCTCCCCACCAATAAAGGTAGTGGCAAAATGTAATCTTGTTAGTGTGCTGTATGTGTTTTATAACTCATATTAGTAACATACACACTTAATGCCACAAAGTACATTTGCCTTTGCTAAGTAGGACCCTAGAGCAGTTCATATGTATTTCCAATCCATAGTAAAAAAGTTAATTAATAGATAGATCTGTCCCTGAATTCTGATTGGTCAATTTAATGTTACAGCCATTCTAAAATCCATGTGATGTGGATGTGAACTTGATGTGTTTTATGTAGCATTTATTTATGTAGGAATAATTCAACTAAAAATTTGTTTTATTATGTAGCATTTAAAGGAATAGTTCAACCAAAAATTTAAATTCATAACAATGCACTCAACCCTCAGGCCTTCCAAGATGTAGAGGAGTTGTTTTGTCACTGGAACAGATTTTAGAAGTAATTGGGCAGGTTTTCTTTTGAAAACCTGGCAATCCTGATCTGAACGCACGTGCTGGAGATATACTACTAATCACAGGAGTGCCTTTACTGACAAGAGGAGCATGCAAATCACATTTGATTGTTTGCACAGCCCTAACTGTAGCATTCCATCATTTGCGCACCACTGAAATCCAAAAGTAATCCACATGAATCCAGTCCATCAGCAAAAAAAAAAAAAGAAAAAGATGTTTGTTTTATACAAAACAATCATTACGTGTTTAAAAAAATCCCTTTTGTCCAAAATATGAATCTATAATCAATAATGATGCTTCTCTCCAGTAAAAACGTCCACCCACATCAAAATGCAACAACATATTTGTTTAGAACTACTCTGAAGTGTTTTTGCTTGAAAACCATGCTTGATCTATGCATATTTCTCTCCTGATTCACAAGAGACTTTCACTGGAGACACAACATTAATAGAAAACTAATATTTTAGCTTGAAGCTGCAATTTGAAGTTGAAAATGTCTGATGGATTTGTTTCTTACAAACAGCTTGTTGCTTCAGAAAAGATTAACCGATTGACTGGAGTCGTGTGGATTACTGTAATATTTTCAGCACCCATTAACTAAAGTGGATCCGTTGGTGAGAAAATGATGTAATGCTGAATTTCTCCAAATATGTGTCATGGAATGAAGAAATAAACACATTTACATCTTGAATGACCCGAGGGTGAGTACATTTTAAGAAAAATGTCATTTCTGGATGATTATTTCTGTAAGAGAACATGAAGTACCTGTGAACCATGTGTGACGGCATACTCCACTCTCTCAGATCCATCAGAGTTCTGATACACCAGGTCAAACTTGCCAGGCTCAGCTGGAACTAAAAGACACAATAAAATAAAGTATCGCTGCAGAAAGAAGAGTCCAATATTGTGTGCAATAAAGCACCTGCACCTCCAGGTGTCAAATTTATATAACCGAAACAGTGGCTATATAAAAAAACAAAAACAAAAAAATGTTTTGGTGGTACCTTGAGGTTGAGAGAAAAGTTCAAGCTCCATCACTTTGGTTTGGGGATTGAATGCAATAATCTTCCCTTCCTAAATAACAAGAGCACACTGTTTTTAACACAACATGCACACAACACAATTTATATTAAAGAAGTGTATAATGGCTTACTTTATAATCAGACACCTCCGGAGTGTAGTTCTCGGTCAGCTCCAAAAGCTTTAAGACAGGAGAGATCCATGAAATGTGGTCACTGAACCTTGGAAAACTAATATATATATATATATATATATATATATATATAAATCCTGAAGTGTATCTATCATCATATCACATTGTACCTTAAAGGCAATTTTCTGGCCCACTGCAGGAGGAGCTGCCAGCAAGGGTAGAGCTGCGTAGTCCCGTTTGGGAGCTATTTCAGGTGGATTCTACAAGAACACAACATGAACTTCATGGTTAGTGATTCAAGTGTACAATCAAAAATAAATTATTTATAATAAATATTATTAAGAAATAAATACAAATTACTTAATAAAAAAAAATAAAAATAGAAAGAAAAGCATAAAACTAAGACCTATCAGATGAAAATGTTGTCCAGGTCTGGACGCATGACAGAAATTATGAAAATGTTTGATCAAGAGCAAAGGTTTTCAACCTTTACTGACCAGCATAAAAAGCTAGATTTGAATCAGTGTTTCGTGTTATAATTTCTTTTTATTAAATTAATAAACAATTTATATTATATTTTTTTTTAAATTACTGAGAACATCTAGCTTTTTATGTAAACAAAAAACACTGATTAACATTATACAATGACCTGATAAGCAAACAAATATCAAGAAAGTCTTATGTCTTATCCACTGGTTGAAAACTTTAGATTTAGAGGCCATTTCTCTTGCAGTTCTTCTGCAAAAATTCTTCACATTCATCTCACCTGCAAAATAAAGCTTTCGTTAGTCAGAGAATCGTTCTGTTTCTGCCGCTCGCCATTTTCATAGCTGAAATGAAAGTCTTGTTTCCACGGTGTGCCCCTGGCCCTACCAAAACCTCCTCTCCCACTGCCTCGGTTCGCTCCTCGACCTCTGCCTCTCTCCTGGCCTCTTGTGTTTCCTCGGTCCCTGCCTCCTGCCTCACTAACACCAGGGCTCACTCCAGCAATTCTCAATCCCATTCCGTGCAGGTTTGGCTTCTTAATCACAAGCTCTATTTCACTGGCGTCCGAGTCTGAGCTCTGTGCCTCATCCTGGGGCTTTTGAGACACAGAAGATGAGACGGACTGAATCGTAGTTGAGGAGGGCGGAGTAGTTACTTGTGATTTTTTAGCTGTAGGTTTGTCTTGAGTGGGTGACGATGAGGAAGAGGAATCAGTGGGGCTCTCTCTACGTTGTGGGGTCTGAAGCGGACGTTTTGAGGTTGTGCTAGACAGTTTAGGAGTAACAGGAAGTGGCGGTGCAGGAATGTTGCTTTTGGTTTTCTCTGTGTCATCTGAAGACGACGAATCCGACGATGTGCTTTCCTTCCGTGGCTTTTTGGCAGCGTCTTTCTGCTTGGGTTTAGGTTTTGGTGGAGGAGCCTTATTGTGAGACTCGTCCTCGCTGCTGTCCGAAGAACTTGACGTTGGTTGGCGAGTCTTTGTACGAGTCGTTTTGTCACTGGCAGGGACAGCAAAAGTGCTTTCTCTGTTGTTTTTAGTAGAAGAGGGGGTTTCAACGTTCTTTTGAGGGGTGGCAGGTTTGGTGGATGACTCTTTCACCTCTTTCTTCTTCTTCTTCTTCTTCTTCTTGGCATCTTCTACTGGAGCAGAGCTATTTATTTGCGCATCTGCATGCTTCTTTTTTTTAGTTAGACCTTCACAGATCTGCGTCTCATCCTCTCTCCCTCTTTTCTTGGTCTTTGAGTTTTGTGCTTCAGAGCTCTGGTAAGCCTCTTCTCCATTAATATAACCAGGACTGGATACCTTCACCCTGTCAATAGGCATGATAAATAAGCACTTATCAATATCAAACTCATTTCAAGCATAAACGTTCACCATATCGTAATAAACACGGTTCTTACCTTATACCGTCATTATCACGTACGATATAAACACTTTCTGTGGAAGGCAGGTAGCAATCCTCAATAAACAAGTCTAAAATAGTCCTACGGCTGTAGCCGAGCTTTTCTTTTATGATGCTGGAGAGATCTGCAACAACCCGGCATTTGTTTAAGTCCACCAGCAACCAACACATCCGACATTCAGGCGTCGCGGGAGGAGGATAATCAAAGTACAATCTGACCCTGATAGAGTTGAGACTGGAGGTGGCCATGCCTGCGCTGTATTGTCATGTGGACGATGGAGGCGCTCACTGTTTTAAACTGGGGCTTCAGTCGAGCTGTCCCGCACTCTGCTGCTCTCTATTGGTGTGGAAGAGAAAAGCTAGAGTGTACTTCCTTGTTCGTCAGCTGACTGAAGTAATATGACACAGTGCTGTTCCTCAAATCACATTGTTCAGAGGAGTGTGTTTTGAGTATCTAAAGCCGGGGTCCAAACACAGCCCATATGAGAGAGCGATAGCGATAATAATGGAGCGCTCGTGGATCGGTATTCTGGCTCTGCTGCTGTTTACTGTGAGCTTTTATAAAGGTATGGAGAATTTATATGCTGAATGTCATTCTTTGGATATTTGTAGGGATTAACGTTTCGTGTGACTTTTCAGGCTCAGTCACACTTTTTATAGGTGTTAGGAGTGTAACTGCAACATGAGAAAATATATGTTTTGTAACTTTAGACAGAAAGCGAAAGATATCAATTGTTTCTCCTGTTAATCGAGCCAGATTAAGGTTGTGAACCGAGAACCGAGTAAAAATAATAAGGGAACCGAATTGTTTCCTTAACGGGTTCCGTTAACACCGTGAAGAACGAATGGTTCATTTGAGTCGGTTCGTTTTATTGACTCAAAAACAATAGAAACAATATCTAAAACACTGATATAAAAGTAAAAAAAAAACTTGAGGTAAATAAATACCAACTATGCAACGGTTTAATATTCCTAAACCTGCCATTTTCGGTTGTACTCGTAGAAAAGGTTTGGTTCTCAATAAAAATAAAAAAACGTGAATTGAATATGCACCACAACATATTACTTTTTCGTCATGCTCGACCCAGAATGAACCTTAAACTGTTACTATGTTATGTTCTACTAATATATACTGTATGATATAGTTTTGCTTAATCTTCAAGTTTGAAAGAATATAATGTCAATTTTCCTCAAGAGTTTGAATGAAAGACAAGGATTTTGAAGATTGATATACAATTTTACATATTTCTTCTCTTTTACATGTGATTTTAATACTAAAATTTTGAAAAGAGAGACAAACCATCCCTTACAGACCTGTTTACATGAAATTGTACAGTATGAAAAAGAGATATTAAAACATTGCACAATTGATGCATTAGTCCGTAGGGTTTACATCAAGATTTTTTTTTTGTACTTGTCCTTTAAAAAGTATCTAATTCATTCCAAACGTAAAGTAGAAATCATCTCTCCAAGCCCATAATTGGACCGTAGGGCCTCCTTTCTGTTCCATAACAACAGTAGTAGCTTCTTGGCTGTAATTAAACTGTATGCAAACAGTTTGTGTTGTTGTGCTGATAATGGATGCATGCGTTCAGAAAGTACCAGAATGAAAAGTGCCGGATCCGGCTCCATTTGCACCCTAAAAATTTGTTCTCCTTTTTAAAAAAACAGGTAGCTGTGTTCCAGTTCAAGCCAAAGAGTCATGGGGATATGTAGATGTCCGTGAAGGAGCTCATATGTTCTGGTGGCTGTACTACGCCAATAGCTCCAGCGCCAGTTATAAAGATCTGCCTCTGGTTATGTGGCTGCAGGTTTGTCACTTAATTGACCAGTCATCCATCTTCTCCATAACATTCTCCAAAACATAATCTCATTGGAAGCTTTGTAGAATTAGAATTTACATAGCTGTTATACTGTTTTCTGTTTGTCCATCCTGATTTTCCCCTCTCTTTTCTGAAGTACATCTAAGGTTGCTCGTGTTCCTGTTTATTTTAGGGAGGTCCTGGGGGATCTAGCTGTGGATTTGGCAATTTTGAGGAAATTGGACCACTTGATAGAGAACTTAAGCCAAGAGGAACATCTTGGGTATGTAAAGTAATATTTTCTTGACTTTCATATCCGCAGTATTGATTGAGTAATTTATTTTGGGAAATATGGAATATTTTATTGTCTGTTTTGATTTATTGTTTCTATATATATAACTTTTTAATATACCTGTTATATACAACATTTAGGAATTTGTGAATTTATTATTGAGGGTATTTTATTATTCACCCCAAAATCTCGGTGTCCATGCACTGTCTGCAGGTGCGTGCTGCCAGTGTTCTATTTGTGGATAACCCAGTGGGCACCGGATACAGTTACACAGACACTGAAGATGCCCTCGCCAAGGACGTTGCGATGGTGGCATCAGACATGATGGTCCTCCTCAAGAGCTTTTTCTCTCTAAAGACAGAGTTTCAAGTAAGCAAAACAAAAATGCCTACCAGATTGAACTTAATATACCTTTCACATAGTATCTCAAATGTTTTTCTCCCCAACAGAGTATTCCCTTCTTTATATTTTCTGAGTCTTATGGAGGCAAAATGGCAGCAGCTATTTCCCTTGAACTCACAAAGGTACTGATATAATTGTTCTCAATTTAGTCTTCATGAGAGGAAATTCTGTAGCAACACAACACTAAAAAAAACGTAATGCGCTTGAGTCACAATAGTTCCTACTCCGGCGAAAGTAAATCTGGCATCAGTTTAGAATAATAATTTCTATTTACTGACCACACCTCAGATCAAATAAATAATCTGCACTGTATATTAATTTCCTCTCTCTTTAGGCAGTTCAAGCGGGTTCAATAAAATGCAACTTTGCTGGGGTGGCTTTGGGAGACTCCTGGATCTCTCCTATAGGTCTGAAAATGAGATTTACAGATATATTTGTCTTTCTTATGGATTTTTAAGTTTTCATATCGCAGTTTACTAATCATTATGCACATTCATCATGCTTAGTCCTGACTTGCGTGACTTTATAAACCAGGTGTAAAGAATTATGATACAGGCACTCAACAGATCTGATTGCTTATTCTGTTTTAATGCAGACTCGGTCATGACTTGGGGTCCTTATCTTTACAGCACAGTGAGTAATTCATCATAATACCTCCTCTCTCCTTTCAGAGAAATTAGCATGATCGCATTAGCATGATCAAAACAACAATGCACTGACAATCAAAAGTTCCTTTGATGCAAAGCTGTATTTTCAGCCGTTATTACTCCAGTTTTCAGTGTCACATGATCCTTCAGAAATCAGACATTTCTTATTATTGATGTTGAAAACTGTTGTGGTGTTAAAAACATTTGTGGAAACCATGATACAGATTTGTTGTGACACATCAGACACCTGTTGATCAGAGGGTTTAATGCAGCTGATGTGTGTATGTGCTGTAGTCTCTGTTGGATGACAATGGACTGCAGGAGGTCACTAAAGCGGCAAATGCGGTGCTGGAGGCAGTAAAACAGGGACAGTACCGAAAAGCCACTGACATGTGGTCCATCACAGAGAACGTAGTGGAACAGGTGAGTTGAGCACCAGTAGCTTAAGAATACATTCAAGTTGAGGCCTTAATGCATTGTTTAGTTAAAGAAATTAGATCTAACATATTGTGTTAATCACTTCGTTAAGTTACTCACTTTATTCTGTTACAGAACACAAATAACGTGAACTTCTATAACATCCTCACTCAAAACTCTGATGAGATGGTGAAGACCAGCTCAGATCAAACCAATGGATTTCTCTGTGAGAAACTCAACATTGCACAGCTTTGTTTGTTACAGAAATGAAAATGTTCTGGTCATCATTTTGTCGCTTTTTCTTTTTACAGCCTCACTGAAGCGTCGCCACATTCGCCCGTTGCACCGTCAGTCCCTTTCAGAGTTGATGAACGGGCCGATCAGACAGAAGCTTGATGTCATACCAAAGAATGTCACATGGGGAGGTCATTATACTTTTCATGATTTACAGAGGTATTTGTGTTTACAAAATAATGATTCTTACAAGTGTTCTTCTGTTTCTTCAGGACAAGCTGAGGCAGTGTTTGTCAGCATGGCAGGAGATTTCATGAAGCCTGTGGTGGACATTGTAGATCAGCTTTTGGCTGTAGGGGCCAATGTCACAGTCTACAACGGCCAGCTGGATCTTATTGTGGACACAGTGGGTGAGGACGACAACCATTAGGAAACATTTCAGAATGGCAACTCTTGATAAACACATTTTAGACTAGCGCTTGGGCCATTTACACTTGGTAGTTGTGTCACCATTTAATCATCTGTTGTGCCAAAGCTAATATTTCCCAGACAACAAATCAAGTCTGTCTACTTGCTATACACTGATTTATGCAGTCATGAAACCAGAGACCATCCTGTCCATTAAATCTGATCGCAAGTGGTCATCCACAATGCCTTTTAATGCCAGGTGTAATTAGTAACGTGCCGCAGCTGACCACTTGTGCTCAGATCACCAGGGTCGAATGTTAATAAGTGGTGATTTGTAAGTAAATACGCTTTTTATAATCCTATTTAGGAAAACCATTATGATTGGGTGTTGTCAAGATAGTGTTTCTGCACTGCAGTGCAATGATTGATTTGTGTTTATTTGTGAGCAGGTCAGGAGTTGTGGGTGAAACAGCTGAAATGGGACGGACTCCAATACTTCAACAAAATGAAATGGACTGCACTGGAAGACCCGCAAACCGAGAGCCAGACTGGAGCTTTCTATAAGGCCTACAAGAACTTTGCCTTCTACTGGATCCTAAAAGCTGGGCATATGGTACACAGTATTTATTTTTTTTTTTGCTCTTGTTAAAGTAATTTTAATGTTAGTCAAATATCATACTCATTGTTGTCTTATGTAGGTAGTTTTAGCATGGCAGAAGCTATGGTGGTTTAACTTCCTTTTTCTGAAGGGAAAATGCATTTCTAAGTATTTATTTTTAGTCTTCATGAGTGTATGTGACCGTTTCTATCCATTACATCATCACAGATCCCATCTGACCAGGGACCAATGGCTCTGCGGATGTTGAAGATGGTGACTCAGCAGGAGTGAGGATCTTATTCAGAAAAGAACTGGCCTGGCTTGCTAACCACTTTTAGACAATCAACCCTTAAAACTGTTACCAAAATCTGACTCTTTTAATCTTGTGGTTGAGATCTCAATGTGATGTTTTTTTTTTAATGCCTGTGTCTTGTAAAATTTCAATGTCTGCAAAAAATAAAGTAATATTTTTTAATACAGTTTGAACTGTTGCCTGAAATCTACATGGGTTTTTAAGTTGTTTAACATTGCCATTTATTTGCAACACAAATAATGGATCTGCAAATCTCAGAGAACCTCAGATGATGCTAACCCTGGAACCACATACTGAACTACCAAATATTGCTATAAGTGTGATTGCATCCTATAATAATTGCTGTTTATAGTGTTAATCGTCTGGTTGACTACGTCTTGTATACATTCTCCCGAAAATTTGAGTTTTGCACATAAACTGACAGTCACCACTGATAAACTACTATTAAAATATTGTAGAAATGTAATTTTCTTTCAAATTGCTTTGCAATGATTTGTATTGTAAAAAGCGCTATACAAATAAAGTTGAATTGAATTGAATCTGCAAGTCAAGAATATAGAAAACCAGGATCATCTCCTTTCTTGTTTTCACACAAATGCCTAAACCAAGAATTTTATGAAGAGACTTTGGTTAAAATGTTACAGTTTTGAAAAAGGTACATCAATATTTTCATGAGGTTTGCATGCCATTTATGTATAAATGATATTGCCAGCATAATGTGACATTCAAAAGTACCTTATGTGTGTGTCCGTCTCCCTTGAGAGAGCCCGCGTGCCACACCACACCACACACCATTCACGCAGAAGCCCTCAACAGACTGCAGGGGTGCTTGAAGACTCTCGGCATCCAACAGCTGTGCAAATTTTTTTTTTAAACAGACCATTTAGCAACTACCAACTTTATAGGCAACTTTATAACGAGGCTGCATAGCTCAAAATTGACAGTAAAGACAATTATACATTTAATTTTAAATTGTAATAATATTTAGCATTATTTCTCTTTTACTGTATTTCTGATTAAATAAATGCAGCTTTGGTGAGCAAGAGACTTCTTTCACACAGATAAAAAAATTATCTTACAGAGCAAAAAAAAAAGTAGCTAGTTTTATAATTTACTGAGATCGGTGATCGTGCTGCTTCCCTTCATCTGTGCATTTTCAACTACCTTTGCTGTCATATAATGCTCACACACTGTAAAGTCAACTAAAAAAATGTCTAAAAGTACTGTTAAAAGTCATCTTTAATAAATCATTGTTTCATTCTTAAATACAGAAGGTATCACCTGGTAGTCCAGCCATCCAAAGACCACCGACCACACTTCAGTGCAAACTGCTCAACCAACTGGTTATCCTTCGCTTGCGTGATGTCGTATTATCTTTCTCTTTTGTAGAAACACTTTCCAATAACAATTTCAGCAGTTTCCAGAAGTACGTTATCCTGCGTGAAGGTGTTGCTCTAAAGCTTCACTAGAGGGCCGTATAGAGCTTTAAAATGACTAGCGACTGACAAGTAACTGCTTTCCCCAGATGGAATATAATGAAACTACCCGTTTTACATCAGAACATATTTCGTGTTTATCTTAAGCACTCGTGGAAAGTCATACAGTCAGTTACTTCAAGCCATCTTATATGAACTAACAATTAATATAATGATTCACGGATATATAAAAATAAATAACCAGTTACTTGCATATTAATCAACCATGATTTTGAAAACTGGGGTGAGCCCTGGTGAACAGTCGGTATGTATGGCATCACTATGTTTTTCTGCAGGGTTATTTGTGGTATTATGTGAGGCCTCCAGTTTCCATCTAGAATAAGTATTCAAATAACCAAATCTAAATTTGAGAGGAGCTAAAATATATAAATTCATAAATAATTCACTGTCTTTGTCCTTTTTTGTCTTCATTAAGAAAGTCTCTAGAACACCTCTCCTAGGCCTATCTATTCTCTTTGTGTGTAGCCTAATGATTGTCCATTTGTTCCCAGCACAATTATCCTCTTGTGTTTTTCTTCTTCTTTCATGCGGGCCTGCAGTCTGAATCAGTGTTTTTATTAGGCGTAACAGATACTATGGATGCCATGGAAATCTGAAAGTTTAATTTTCATTAACAGTTACCGAGATACAGACTTTAATGCAGTAAAAAGCTCCATGAGATAACATTTATGTATATTGTTTTTAAATTAATCTGGTATACATAAATCAATAATATGATCTAATATCTAATGTTTAAGCACTTGCATTAAATATATATCCATTTATTTTACTTGAGGTAACTTACATAGACATTCTGCAAGTATTCAAAAAGAGAAACTACCAACATGTAGATCAGCTCACTAACAGGAACTCGACTTGAACGTGTCAAGTCATCCCCAATCATTTCCTGTCATTACTTTCCTTTTTCCCTTTGCATTGTTATACTTCCGTAATAAGTCATTAAGTTTGTTTACACTGTGATTCAAGAAAATCCATTATACATTTAAGACATATTTATGCAGAAAATATTTCAGTTTAAATTCTAATGGAATATGCAAAATGTGCACCGAACAGCTTTGCATGGTTTGGTCAAGCCTGGAAACTCAGTCACGACAGCCAATGTGGATGTGTTGGGCTTAATGTATTGATGACCCACATTAGATCTGTGTGTTTGTGATTAAATGATTGTGCTACACCACAGCACAGATCAATCCTCTGGTTATTTCAGAGGTCAGTCCGGTTCCTGCCAGAAAGCTCAAAACAAAGTAACAAGATGCAATGTTCTGCAGTGAAAAGGTACAGTGGAGCAGGCTATATAGAGACCATAAATGCTTTATTTCTGACATTGAAATTAAAGATCAACAAAAATACCTATTGAGGCCCGAGTTTTGAAACAAACTGCGATGCCTTTACATGTTACTATCTATACATGAATTTACCTCAGTATATGACTTCTTTGATTATTTGAGATGGATATGCATTAGCTCTTCCATTAACTTGTGCACTTTTTCACAGGTATTTGGCATATTTGAAATAACATTCCAGTTTGAAGTTTCCAGTTTCCCCTCTCTGGGCTATTTCCTGTTCTGCAACTTTAATATTTCACATTTGCTGGACCTCAGAACTGGCCAGGTTATTTTTACACAGCTGCACAAAAACAGAAAGAAATGCTTCCATCGCACGCACGCTTCGGTGGAAATGAAAACACGATGTGAGCAGCAGACTTTAGGACCCAGTCCACAGAGCCAGCCAGTCGGGGTTTTCTTTTTTACTTAGCGACGTCTATAATGTCATACGTGCTGCTAGAAGCGTGTTCCGGTGAACACAACTGAAATTTGAAGGTGACAGTGACTGTGCATCATATTTTTAGTAAGTACCATTACAGTTAGTTTATATCCCTGCAGCATATTATGGCAATTAGATGATTTAGATAAACATGCTGTTTTGCCAAAATGGCGTTAATTAGCATCTCAAGAAGAATATAAATATTTGCACAGATCTTAGGACCGAGTTTAAATGTCATTTTGATGTAAAGAAGTTGAGCTGACTAGCTGCGATTTTAAATCTGCATGTTATTGTTGATTATTAATAATTGACATTAGTTGCCAAAAAAGCCTCTAATCACAAAAATGCTCTTATAGATGTAGACATCGTGCATGGAAAATGATACAGTGGCTATTTATGAACTTAAGTAAATAACCTTGTTTCACATTGATAAATGTGGACTGCGCATGAGCCTGTCCCGAATCCATGCAGCATCCCTCACCGTATATTCCCCATGTAGGTGACTTGGAGATACGGAAGAATTACGGAAGGCTTGAGAACAAGCACTAATAATAGTGTTATACTAGATTAATCGGACTGAAGATTGCGTTGTTAACAGAGGCTTGTTTTTACAGAAAGGCCGGTATCGAACTGCGTAAAAGTGCGCATATTGCGCGTCTGACAGGCAGTCAAAACAAGTTGTACGCGATGCGAAAGGGCATTTAGGGACAAATAAAGGTGAGTTCAGATAGACGTTAAGTCAACTAAAGTTGATGGAGGATATTTGTGAATGATTAGTAGCCTGGATGTGCTGACATGTTCATTTCCCCAAAATGTACCATTTCCTACACAACATATACCATCTTAAACATAGATTTCAGATGACCCAACACCTTTGAAGAGATGATGCTGACCCCTGCGAGTATCCCAGATGACGCCGACTGGAATCGACATGCACAGCTGCCAAAATGTCTCTTTGTTGTAATCATTATGATCACACTTGTAATAATCGCTTTAATGGGCGCTTCTGTCTAAAAACTAATTCATGTTAGCTAACTGAATGATTCTGTTATCTTGAACTGTTCGTTTGTGAAATGAACATTACAGTACTGGGACACATGCACGTCTGCTTTGTAATGAAGACACGTGCGTTTTCTGTAAAGCTGCTTTTAGACAATGTATTGTGAAAAGTGCTATACAAATAAATTTGAATTTAATTGAATAGCTTGCATTTCATTACCAAATTATGTTATGTATCACTCAGACATTTCTCACTCATCAAAGGGATAAAAACTATAAAACATTCTAATTACATATACCTTTTATAATTTATTTCTATGACAATCATACAATGTGATAAAAATTATAGGAGCAATCTCTCTAAATTCTCTTTCTGTTGTAGACTGACACTCAGACGAAATTAAAGCCTGTTTTAGGACCATAACCATTTTTGCATGTTGATATGATTGTACACTACAGTGAAGCATTTCATTATGATTTTGGTGTGCATTTATAACCTGGACATTTTATTATCATTAAAATGTTTTATTACACCTGCCGTTGTTGACCTCTAACTCAAAAGTTATTTGACTAAATGTGGCTCATTGTATCAAGGTCCTGAAGGCAAAATAATTCACCTGCATATACTACAACTTTTTATATTCCGCTGAATACACGTGTGTGTCTCATCTCTCCACAGAGCAGTAGAGCATCATGGGTGGAGTGGCACTGGATGACGGAGGTAGTGGAGTGAAGGCCCCTGATGGTGGCTGGGGTTGGGCTGTGCTCTTTGGGTGCTTCATCATCACAGGTTTCTCCTACGCTTTTCCAAAGGCTGTCAGTGTTTTCTTCAAGGAGCTCATTAGAGAGTTTGGGGTGGGCTACAGTGACACAGCCTGGATCTCCTCCATCCTATTGGCTATGCTTTATGGCACTGGTATGTTCACCACCAAGTCTTAAAAGCAGAGTTCACCACCCAAAAAATTTAAATACTGTCATAATTTACTCACCCTCATGTTGTTACAAATATTTATGACTTTCTGTATTTCATGGGAACAGAACGTCTCAACTGTTTTTGTCCTAGTGACAAATGTCAATAGGGTTTGCAGCACTGGAGTAAATAATTACAGAATAACATTCCCTTCAAATTAATGTTTTCTAATTAGTTAAAACCGGATTCAGATAGTTAATATAATATATACTTATAATTACTTTTGGCAGGGCCTTTATGCAGCATTTTAGTGAATCGATATGGATGCCGTCCAGTGATGTTGGTGGGCGGTCTCTTTGCATCGTTGGGAATGGTCTTGGCATCATTTGCCACAAGCATCATCCACATTTACTTGTGTACAGGAGTTATTACAGGTACCTTAGCCATCATTTTCTCTTTTACTGAAGGATTGATGTCTATCCAGGGACATGTATAGATTTCTATCTTCTAATTCCAGGTCTTGGACTGGCCCTGAACTTCCAGCCTTCACTCATTATGTTGAATCGATATTTCAGTGAGAAGCGGCCGCTGGCTAATGGCCTGGCCGCTGCTGGGAGTCCAGTGGCTCTGTGTTGTCTGTCCCCTTTGGGGCAGGTCCTTCAGTATGAATATGGCTGGAGAGGGGGCTTCCTCATCTTGGGAGGGATGCTTCTGAACTGCTGTGCCTGTGGGGCTTTAATGAGGCCTTTGGTCCCACCAAAGAAGTCAGAGACCCCTGGGACTGAAAACACACCAGATGATGTTAACAAGCAAGCAAAGCCCAAGCCCAAGCTGCTGGACTTCAGTGTTTTCAGAGACCCGGGCTTTGTCATTTATACAGTCGCTGCCTCCATTATGGTGCTTGGTTTGTTCGTGCCCCCAGTGTTTGTGGTGAGCTATGCCAAAGAGCTGGGAAACGAGGACACGAAATCTGCCCTCCTGCTTACCATTCTGGGTTTTGTTGACATGTTCGCACGGCCCACGTGTGGCATCATCGCAGGACTCCAATGGGTTCGCCCTCGCTGCGTCTACCTCTTCAGCTTTGCTCTCATATTCAATGGCACCACAGACCTGGTGGGCTCCCTGTCTAAAGACTACGCCTCTCTGGTGGTGTTCTGCATCTTTTTTGGCATCTCTTATGGCATGGTGGGAGCACTGCAGTTCGAGGTTCTCATGGCTGTTGTGGGTACAGAGAAGTTCTCAAGCGCCATTGGTTTAGTTCTCCTGCTTGAAGCTATTGCTGTGCTGGTTGGGCCTCCATCTGCTGGTGAGTGTTTACATTTCTTTTTAAACTATTACTGTTGGATAGCTTCCTCTCACACTAAAGTAGGTTGAGAAATAAAGAATCTTACATGTTACTTCATGTGTGAATTTAGATTTTGAATGGTTTGACTGGCCATGTTGTTGAAATCCTTGTTCTCGCTTTGTCAAGGCCGCCTTTTGGACGCCACTAAGAAGTACATGTTTGTTTTCCTGCTGGCTGGGATTGAGGTTGTGTTGTCAGCTTTAGTGTTGGCAATATGCAACCTACTGTTCATAAAAAAGAAACCTGAGGCGCCAGAGACTGCAATAGAGAATGGAGAAACAGTGGAGGCAGAGAATCACTCCAGTACGCTCCCCGTACAGGAGACACACACGGCCAATGGAAACTCAGAGAAGCTGGAGGATTCGGGTGACCTGAGAGCCGAGAATGTTATGGAGGATTCGACAGAAGTGGAAGCGTTTCTTAAAGATAAAGATGAGCAGGATAAGAACATCCCCTGTAGTCCAGAAACCAAACTCTAATAGACATGACTGCTTAAGAATTGGTCAGAAAGACTAGAGGAGATTGGAGAACTGCGGTGTTATGTGTGTCACTCTGTAGTCCAATGTGTGTGCTACATACTGACAGATGAATATTTAATCAATAATAGAGACCTACACTGCACTCATGCTGTTCAAAATCACATTTGCACATCCACACACAGAGATTTGGATGGGCCGCTCTTAATACATCTGTAAGTGATTTTTGTCATGGAATTGTATGGAAAAAATGATCCTACTCACTGAAATCATTGTCTTGAGATGTCACAACGATCTCTGTGAAAGTCCTAGACAGCATTACAAGTAACACCAGTCATGTAATCAAATTACTTTTTTCAAGTAGTAAAGTAACGCATGACTTTTAAATTTACAAGAAAATATCGGAGTTATTTATTCAAATAGTTAACACAAGTTACTATTTTCTCATTTATTCTCCTGTCCCTGTGTTGAGAGAAATTAGAAGTGAGGTACAGAGGCAGAGGCACTTCCTTTAGCTTGAGACTGAATAATTAAAGACACTTTTGGCCTTTGCAGTTACTTTTTTTTGGTATTAAAAATATGAAAGCCCAGCTCAGGTGACAAAAAGCAACATATGCTAATTTTGGTTTGCTTAAAATATATTGCTGGGTCAGAATGGTTATCCCAGAGAAAGGGGAGGCATGCCTAAAGTCTGAAAAGTTTAATGTTGTTACAGATCCTTTAACTAAGTGCAAAGTAAACAACACATCACTCAAGTAAAGCAGAGATAGCTATCACAGGAACTGAAGGTGTGAGTATGCTCACATTCATAGATATCAGCAAATATATCAGCAGATCTCTCAGGAGTTTCCACTTCTCACTCAAAATGCACCTTCTGTTCAAATGCTTTGTAACAGTTTGTGTCCCTGTTTACAGACCCTCATACACTATGTAAAATGCTTTGTTTTGTGCGTTGTGAGCAATGTGGTCCACTGGCTTTAGTAGACTTCTGAAAATGCCACGATTTCCTGCATAAAGATCAGTACTGTAATACTCTTCAGTATCATTAGAACATTCCCCATAGACAGCTACTGTAATCCTGCTGGATTGACACCTGCCACCTACTGCCCAATTCAGGATATACTCTTCGGTATAGGTATGCCTCATTGTCAATAGAACTGTATTAGTACTAATTGTACTGTGAATTTCTTTTTTTGTTTAGACACTGGTGTGCATTTCTCAAAGACTTGTGCTGGGATTGTCATAGCATAGTGAAGTAGAGAGCAGGTATCTCTGTATTTATGACTTCATATGAAGAGTCATTCAGCAATATTTGCATTTATCTTTTTTTCCTACTCAATGTTTAATTAAACCTAGTTTAATTGCAACAAATAATCTATTATTTTATTGAAATGCACCAAATGCAAAACCATATTAAAGACCAAATGATAAGTGCTTAAACGCAATTGATATTGTGGTGAACCTGGAGAAGCTTTATTAGGAAACAGTGCTGGCAGATAAGCATGCACTGTGTCCCACTGCTTCAGTGTGATAGGACTGAAGTTTGACAGCACTGCCCGGGAGCATTGGTTTTAATTTTATACCAGAATCAGGAGGAGACAGCTCTACTACTGGTTAAGACACTTGCCATGTCAAAGATTTGTACGTTAATACATATGTTAGAAGTGCACCTATGAGAAAGTTAGACCCTGTAACCCCAGAATTAGTCACACTGCCCTTCGATTGTGCCTGTCTGAATCAGCCTGGGAAATATTTGCATTATTTACTTTTTCAGATTAACTGTATCATTTGATAATGGCTTTGTCTCTGTCTGTTGAGAAAATAAAACTAATTCTGCTCAATAACTGTTGAACACACAACAGCTGTCTTTCACAAACTGATTTTTTTTTTTTTTTATTACTACTAAAAGGTGTTCAAATAGTGACCTCTATCATTTCTAAAGTGAACTGCAGCTGCACTCGTTAACCCAGAAATGGAAATTTGGTAATTTACTTGCCCTTATATATTAATGTTTTAATGAAGGAGTAGAAATCTCTTGATTTCAATTCAAATCAATATATATTTAAATATGGGTATTTTCCGACTTCATCACTAAATATTGCTATTTTTTAAGACTTCACCCTACTCGGTTCTCATCGATTATTTTTACAAAATAGTCTTATGACGACAATTTTGAATCGCCAAATTTTAAGTGGAACGGTCTTTTAATCGGTCATGTTTCATATTGATTTGTGTTTCAGGCAGTGAAGCAATATACTTAATTTTTGCCTCGAATGAAAATAACGAGAATGCGACGGCTAGAAGTACAGTGTGTTCAACGGACTGCTCAGCCGACGAAACGTCTTCAAGAAAAGAAAAAACTAAAATCCAGAGGACAAACTTCATAAAATAGATCTGAAGTTGTGCTTTCTAAAAAAATTACATGATTTAGGACCTTTATACAGCGCGTGCCATCTTTATACAGCCTCATAACAACAAAAGTCTTATGAGCTTGTTTCGTGTTACTATATTTTCAAGAAACATCTTTTATGTGGAGAAAGGAAAATGGGTGGGGAAAAACACAACTTACAAGTACTTATTAATTTATTTACACGTTTTAAAATACACAAATACAGTGGCAATACAAATGAGGGAAAAAAAATCTTCCAGGGAAAGAAGATTTCCATAATTCCACCTGATACAGCACAGTGTGATGCAGAAGGACTGGCCAAGCAGTCGTGTGTAGAATGAACCAGAAAATGAAATAGAGAAATCCATAATAGCTCGATCCCCCACAAAGTGTACTTGTGCCTACATTTAAACAACACCAGTACTGGAGCGGCTGTTTCTGTGAGACCACCAGTGGAGAGAAAGAATTACTAACTTATCAAATCTAGAATGGAACAAATCCCTTGCACCTCTCTAAGCACTAGCCTTTTCCCCATACTCACAATACACACACACACACACACACACACACAGACAGACAGACAGTGGCTATGAAAAATGGTACTTGCCATCACTAGAAACATCCTATATACATGACAACAGAATTGAAGAGTTTCACCACTACCCCGCCCCACGACTACAGAAAGAGCCTACTCTACTATGCTGAATGATACGGACAGGCAGCTCGCCTTCCACGTCCTGTGACTTATAGCACCAGTAAGTCAAGGAACCACACTTCTGAAACAAGGGAAAAGTAGTACTAAAAGCACTGGTAATACTCAGTAAATAAAGTTGAAGAAAGACAAAAACTTGCATCTCAATTGTTAAAAGTATCAGTCAAAATAAAAATAAAAATAAATCAGGCATGGCTTAAATGATGGCTGGTGTATTCTCAATGAGACGAGCTGGGCTCAGGACATCCATTTCCAAATCCAAACTCAAATGTTAAAAGAAAATGTGCCCAACTTGTCTCAGCATATGCCCCAAGTTTTTTATGTTTATACCCTCAGGTCAGAAAAACGAAGCCCTTTTCTCATTATTAGACTTCTTAAACTGATATAAATGTCTTTCAGTGACATTGTCCAACAGTCTTGACTCAACCATGTGTGCCTGCATTCCTGTAAAAGCACTAAGATTTGTTAAGGGGGTAAAAAGAAACAGAAAGCAACACTAATAACATCAACAACTCTACAATACAGGCAATTCACAGCTTTCAAGAAATAAAAGAAAAGCATAAGGGAATGCAATAAAATCAATGAGCAAAAAAACACGAGTTGATAAAGAGGGCCAGGTTGATGGGTGCGACGAAACTAAAAATGATCTAAAAAGGTGTGAATGTGGCATTGTGGGTTTGACTACTCAAACTTTTGCTTTATATTTCTCCGCCCGGCCTTCCACATAATAAACTACAAAACGACATTAAAAGGACAGAGCCTTCATCCTGCCACGTGAACAAACAGGCTTTCAAACGTTCGAATTCTGCACATTTCGTTAAGCTTAATGCTGTTAAACTATCAAAAAGAGAAATAACTGCAGCCAGTGTGAAATCAATTTAATCTCTGTTGAACATAAACAAAAAGAAAAGATTATGGTAGGCAGAATGTCAATGGCTCTCAGTACAGCTGCATTCCAAGCTGTGTAAAAGTAAATTTTTTGCAACAGGAGAGGGAGATTCACACAATCAGAGCCGTTGTACATGGCTTTAGCCCCTGGACAGCCCTCTCTTTCTGGAGTGTGTCACAGGGCTAAAATCAGTGACCCACCCGTCCCTCCCAACTCGCCAGCGATTGTCTGGCAAAAAGTTATGTTAACAAGCACAACTGATGTGCCCAGGTGTCTTGGAGTAGTGTAGGTAAGGACATTTTTGTGTTTTTTTTTTGGTGTGTGTGTGTGTGTGTGTGTGAGGAAAAAAAAAGAAAAGAAAACGAAAATATGTCCATCTCTCGAATCTGCATAACTCTCAGGTGTTTAGATGCTTTGAGAGGAAGTTGAAAATGAAGTCTCTTGTTTCAATTTGATTTGCTGAGGTTGATTTCACATGGTTAGAGGCTGCTGGAGAAGTCCTAGTGCAGAGCAGGGCCATGGTTGGTCTGCTCTGGAGGCGTGTGGAGGGTCTCATCGAGGTACGGCAGACTGCAGGCCACTTGGGGTGACGCGAGAAAGAGCCTGGAGCGGGGAGGAGAAACAGACACATCAGTTTCTGAATGCCACATGATATAAATGCAAACTTTTGCTGAGAGAACCTCAGTTGTTTCCTGAGTTTTTGTCAAATGCAATTCACACTGCACTGATAGAGACAGACCAACGGTGACAGCTGACCAGTATGTCTCTTATGAGAAACTCGTAGGCCCGACAAACGCTGTATCAACATGTTCCATTGGCAAACACAAGCACTGTCCAGTGCCAGGAGGAACACATGATCAGACATATCCCAATGAATGTGTCTGTTGCTGTTTGTCAATGTCTGTAAGTGCACTGTGAGTGTGCCTTAACAGTAATTTCAGTTTGGCTACGTTCAAGCAGTCAGTATTTTGGAGTGACAACTGTAGGTGTGACTCTTCAAAAAGATGAGAGCAGATTAGATGATGTCTATGGACGTCACCAAATTACTTCACTAACTCATTTCATAATGACTGTAACCACAGCAACAAATAATGATAATAAATAAACACTTACTGAAATTGAATCATATTGAATCACTGTTGAAAGGATTGGGGTGGGGACGATTTTTTTTTAAATGTTTATAAAAGTTGTCTCAAGACTGCAATTATAAAAAAAAACAAAAAAAAAAAACAGTAAAAACAGTAATACTGTTAAATATTTTGTGATTATGCTCATTTCACTATATATTCATGATTGCTCATATTTAAGATTGGTTACAGTACATTAACGTCACTTTCTTTTTAAATGAAGTGTGATTAATGAATCATATTCAACACTCCAAACGGGACTGACAACCGTATTATTCTGCTGTGTGAACATAGCCGTTGTTTCCCCTATTCCCATGAGTCATCTCAGTTTGACTGTCATGGGAATGTTCAAAGAAAACTCTTTTATATCTGGTATAAAGATCGGCAGTCTCGGGTGATCCTGTCACAAGTAGATTGCACTTAAAACAGGTGTAAATAAGGAAAGATCAAATCCATTTTGTGATCCGATCACACAAAACATTACCAGGTGGTCGAAAATGTGACCACATCACATATTTAAACACTAATCCATCGTTATTGCAAACTCAAACGACCGCCTATTCACCGGTCTAAAAACATAGCTGGTTATGTACGATTTCCGAGTGAAACAAAAGTGCATTTATATATACACGTTTTCTGGATCAACCAAGACAGATCTTAATACCAGGTGTAAACAGTCAATTCAGTTCTTAGAATCACCATTTTCAAATTCGTGATGTCATGCCATAAGCGTCATCATGGATTTTAGCTTTGTGCCCTTAAGATAAGAGGTTGTTATCAGCCTAGGTCAACTTCTCCAAAAATATACAGTTCTTACTAATAATGCACCAAAATGAATTTTTTTTTTTTTTTACACCGAAACACTGGTATCGAAATTAGAGTTTCAATTTAGCCCAAAACCTAAAATAATGTTTATTTAATAATCAATTGATCAATCAAGTTTAATAAATAATACTATTGAGTTCTTAAAACTGAGTTACAGGTAAACATTTAAATAGCACATTGGGCAATTTTTATATCACATGTTATATATATATTTTTTCTAGCTAACTAATGAGCTATGAAAATGTAATGGCTGGTTAAGGAGGTTAATGTGAGATTGGGACATTTTTTACATTACTACATTATTAAAAGCTGTTCTACTGATGTCTTTTAACAGTTGAAACACTGATTGAACAATTCAAATTAAACATAATTCAGTCAAATGATTAAAAAAAAAAAACCTGAAAATTACTTTTTTGGCTGAATATTTTTGGTGCATCACTAGTTCTTACAGGGCGATAACAGTTTGTGCCAGCATTGTTTGAGTGCTAAATATTTTAGGTGGTCCTAGGGCTGTCCTCTGAGCTCCCCCATGGCCTGCCACAGCAGAGGGCAAATAGAAGGGGAGTTGGGAACAAGGTTTATAAAACCAAACACAAAGGGGAGAAAAACAATGGATGGCGACAGCTAATTGTGTTTTGCACCATTAGATGAGGTGATTAATTGCTAGGTGGGGGTCAATTTTTCATGATCCTCCGTCAAAGGCAGGGCAGTGCAGGGGGCCCACGAGGACTTTAGGGCCAATCACGTGACGGCTGCTCGAAAGGGTGGGGGTGAATCCATCTGACGTTACAGAGGGAACAAAAGAGCTGTAGAGGTGAGCCGTTCAGCCCAACTGAGACTACCAGTAAACTATTCATTCAGGGCAGAAACAATAAAGAAGTTAACACTGGTTTTCTGTAAACTGAGGTCATAAGCAGCAGTTTTACACAAACAACTGAAAGCAAAACGGCTTGTAAGTGTAAAGCTGCAGTGATTAAGTGGGCACAGGAGCACAGTCTGGGTGGTCACACTGCATGCCAGAGGAAACCAAAACCAAGCACTGGGGGTTAAAAAGAGTAAAACAGAGAGACATCCACACCCAGGCAACTAGAGGTTATGGATACATCACAGTAGAGTGTAGATACACTCACAAGCAGAGGGCGCTGCACAGCACACAATCATGAATGCTCTGCTGCAAGGCATTTGTGCTTCCTTTCTGCTTCAGCAACTGATTTTGAATTGGCTCTCCAACACTAGATTAAACTGGTCAACTATTAGGTTCTCTAAATACATCTATGAATACATGGTGATCCTGAGCAGGCTGATTTATGACGTTTGTGACAGATGGTAAAAAAATAAACAAAAGCCACATCATGTGGTGTTATGAATGACTTTCTCTGCAAAGATTAAAAATACCATCGGAGTCTTTAGAGTGGGGTGGGAGGTCATAAACTGCTAACCAGGATGAAGTGGAATAAAGTATGCAAGTATCCCAGACTATGAATACTGGTGGTTTCCATAACTATTTTCCCATTGATTTTCTCCACCGACATAAAAAAATTATTCTTACCAAAAACTTTCCGATATGGGTCTTCTG
The DNA here is from genome assembly GCF_003368295.1 of Carassius auratus. Lineage (NCBI taxonomy): Eukaryota > Metazoa > Chordata > Actinopteri > Cypriniformes > Cyprinidae > Carassius > Carassius auratus. The sequence goes on along the minus strand of NC_039245.1, from coordinate 10,317,330 downwards.
GTTGAGCATGCATGTGTACCAAACAAATGCAGTGCTGTTTGATCACTGCACTTCTGTGTGTTCGGAACATAATTTGAAATTGAGCGCCAACAATGTTTGCATATCATTCTTTTGGTATTCACAAGAGAATCTAAAAGCTAATGGCAGATTTCTGTTTCCTCTATGGAGAAAATTTATGTTTTATTTTACATCTGGAGCCCAACTGTGGCGCTCTGTTTGAATAACACCATATTGCTTTTCAATTAAACACTTCAAGAGCCTTTCCTAAACATCTGACAGCTTCATCTGAATTACAGTTGGGAATGAAGTGGTGAAGTCTTCATTCTGTATACATGATGTGCTGTACAGCAGTGATGTGGGGACTGGGGACACCTATTACTTAGAGGAAAGTGGAGGTAGTCAAAGCAAAAAAAAAATACACCCAACTGTCACTCACCCAATGCTGTCTCTCATACCAGAACATGGCGAACATCTACTTGCTGTGGTGATCATATGGAATGCTATTCTGAAGTGGGTGGGTGGGTGGGTGGAGGGGGAAACATTCAATTGTGATAAAAAAAAATACTACAATATTCTAAACACCTCAAAAAATGCAGAACTGAACAGAAGCATTAACAGCAAATCTTCAAATCACCAGACTCTCTAGAAAGAATTATGACTCTGGGCAGCATTTCAAGAATGTGACATGTTCTGAAAAGAACTCTACACAAATAAGATCCAAAATATGTGATAGTGTTTACACAATACAGAGTCCAACAATAAGGAAGGACCAATGCTAGCATTAGGGCTGTGCAAAAAATTGAATGCGATTTTCATGCACATCTCATCAGTAAAGACGCTCCTTTAATTAGAAGTTTTGGTCTCGTTTTGAGAAGCAACTGGCCAGGATTTGTTGTGAAAACCTGGCAACCCTGATCTGAACGCACGTGCTGGATATAATACTTCTAATTACAGGAGCGCCTTTACTGAGGAGATGTGCATGAAAATCGCATTTGATTTTTTTCACAGCCCTAGCTAGCGTTTCAAGGATCCTTGGATAAATGATGTTGAGTTCTGTGATCAACAATGTCGCTTGCAAATTCAACTAATGTAAATATCAGCAATGCAATGTGACTTAGCTGGCTGACAAGCGATATAGACAGAGTGATTAGTGCTAATCTTAAAAGCTATTTAAATCGGTCTAAAAAACATTGTTTTGTGCTGCATTTATAGCAAAAATACTTAGTTTGTTTTATACTTTTTGTCAGTAAAAATGTTACATGTATAACTGAAAACAAAAACTCAGAAATAATTAAGTATTTATTAAAAAATAAATATATAATAATAATAATAATAAACGATTAAGAAAAAAAATTAAATCCTTATTCTTGAGCCCAAAAAAACTATGATAATAAAATAGAGTACAAATGGAATGAAGAAACCTTTCTTAGTTTTTTATTCTTCAAATCCCACTAAGTTATTAACCAAAGTAAAATGACCTGAGTTGCATTTTTTACAATGTTTTTGAGAAATGCAGCCTAGGTTATTTACTTTTATTGTTCGTCTTCTACATCTGCTCACATACAGCACATTTCACCGCTGAACACCAATTTATAGATAAGCTATGCAGCATGTATAGGCCAAGAACACCTCTCAGAGCAGAGTGCTTTTATAATGGCATGCTAACAGCCCTGTAAACCATGACAGCAGCTCCATATCATGCCAGGCCACAGCAGACACAAGCTCCATCTGAGCACTCTTTCATGGCTGTCACTCTCGATCATTTTTTCCTTTGTCTCTCTGCTGGAAAGCAATTGTGGAGGAGTTTGTTTATAAAGGTTTTCTAACCAAAGTAATCCATTTTGTGGACTGGAAATAAAAAAGGGTCATATAGGAGCAGTGGAGCTGGGGCTGAGACAGTCAATGCTGCCAAAAACACAGGCACCAATGAGCAAAAATGTATTTCATCTTATGAATTTAGTACCTGGGATGTGGACATGCGTGAGGTGTCCTGTCGACCAGTCAGATCAGAGGAGGAAATGTTGACAGGGGCTCCGCGGTGCAATCTCATACTGACCTTCCTCTCTCGCTCCATTCCTGGCAAAAAGAAAGAAAGGAAGGAAGGAAGACACGTGTCATCTAAAGCATGGAAAATGGAAAAACCGGACACTGACACCACAAATTGGGCCATGTCCACCTAAACAAAAATCCTTCTGTTTTCCAACGTCTGAACCACCAAGTAATTACACCGAACTGCAAACACTACATTTAACTTTGAGCTCTAGAGAGAACAAACGTTATTTGAATTAAAGAAACTGAAGTTTACTATGACTCCGGTAGAGGTGACACATGATGGGTTTATGAGTCTTTGTGCTCAACTCCTTGAGGCCATACTCTTCTAGGCTGCTAACAAGAACAGTACAGGGTCACGGTTTAAGTGTCTTTTTTTGTAGAAATGTGTGTGAAAACACACTTAAAACTAGCAAATGCTAGTAAATTTAAGTCATGTCTAGCAAGCATCCTGCTGAGCATAGTAGTTTGCAACCATTTAACCACTTCCTGTCAGCTAAGACGTCAACAGATGGCAGAAAAAAAAAAAATAGCTGATGAATACAAATCAGCCTTGATCCGAAGCACTGAAAAGAAAACCCTTGTGTATCTTGCAAATATAAATAATCCTTATGTAAAAACAAAAAAAAATCTTCAGATGTTTGCAACATAAACGTGTTGTCTGATTTTACTTGAGTTGAAAACGAGCACTAACAGGCAGCAGTGGACGTCTTACCTGTGTGTGAGGTTGGCGTGAGGGGTGCGGGAGGTGCTACTTCTTGTGTTCCTCTGGGTCTACCTGAGCTGGAAGGCATCATGCCACGGGCCGCAGGATTTCGTCCATGTCGCAATCTTTCCTCTCGATCCCTCCGCTCTCTCTCCGGATCTTCTGCTGCTCTGTTTGCACCCTGAAAAGAACACCACATTATAATTGAAGAATTAAAAGATAAGTTCATTTCCAGAATAAAGAATTTTACCCCCCATTTCATCCAAGATGTTCATGTCTTTCTTTCTTTGGTTGAAATGAAATTAAGGTTTTTGAGAAAAATCCTGGAATGTTTTCCTAAAAAAAACTTAATTTCTTTTCGACTGAAGAAAGAATGACATGAACATCTTGGATGACATAGGGGCGAGTAAATTATCAGGACATTTTTATTCTGGAAGTCAACTAATCCTTTAAGCCTTCAAAAGACCACCTTAAAAAGCAACAAAAATGTAAGAAACAGCATGCATGCAAAGACACCTCATATGACACTCACAAATTTGAGCATATTCCAGTCAAACACGTAGTCGTATGAAAAGCCTTGTCTGTGGAAAAGGTTCCTGAAGAGCTGTCTCAGGTAAGAATAGTCTGGCTTGTCGTCAAAGCGAAGGGAGCGGCAAAAGTTGAGGTATGTGGCAAACTCCGCTGAAACAAACAAAAGGCAAATTAAATTCAATGTATGTTTTGAGGCTTTCAGTCAGTTTGGTCATATTTGAAGTCTTCTACACAACTGTTCAAAAGTTTAGAGTTGATAAGATTTTTTTCATGGCTTTAAAATAAGTTTTATGCTCACTAAGACTGCATTTATTTGGTCAAAAACTTAAAAAAATAAAACTAATATTTAAATATTATTACAAAGCTGAATTTTCAGCATCATTACTCCAGTCTTCAGTGTCGCATGATCCTTCAGAAATCACTATTATGCTTTCAGGATTCTTTGATGAATAGAAAGTAAAAAAATAAAACCTTTATTATGATTAAACTGTCCAATGTCGGCCTCCAACTAGTAAGCATGACCGTCCGTGTGATTATAATGTAGTTTAAGCCTATTGGCTCCTTAAAAAAAAAACTTCTATGTATAAACAGAAGCTTACATGGGTATCCTTTACACAGGACTTCAATAGGAGTGGACATTTTCTTCTCGCTGATTCGCTCATACTTCTGTCTCTTTGTGGCAGCCTTCAGACCCTGCCATGGCAGTGAGCCCAGGTTGAAGTACATGAGCACATAGCCAAGAGACTCCAAGTCATCTCGTCTGGATTGCTCTGTGAAAGAAAACACAGACGATAAACACTGCATGCCATTACGGTGTCCAGACTATAACAGGTGTAGTAGCTTAAACATAAATGTAAGGGTGATGACAGGTCAGGTCTGAAAATACAGGAGGTTTTATTATTGTAATATTATTAATATTATTATTATTATTATTATTATAAGTCAGGGTACCTATTCCCAAGTGGGTGTTGATGGAAGCGTAGCGAGCAGTGCCAGTCAAGTTTTTGTTCTCGCGATAAGGGATGTGCTGGTGGGTGCGAGCATCTCTGTACTTCTTGGCCAGGCCAAAGTCAATGATGTAAACAAGGTTGCCCTTCTTCCCCAGGCCCATAAGGAAGTTGTCAGGCTTGACATCTCTGTGGATGAAGTTCTTGGAGTGTATGTATTCAATGCGGCTGATCTGAGGACAGAACAGAGGACAGGTTCAGCCTGTCGATTGACAGAGAGACTCCGTGCAATCCTAACACACCAATTCAAATAAAGCAACCAGGGTATGTCAACTGCTGAACAAGCAGTCCTTTCACATGCACATCTTGGCACTTAATACCCAGTCAAACAAAGTGAAAAAGAACAATGGCTGAGTAAGTAAAACAGCTGAAAGGATGACAGTAAAGCTGGTCATGTCCCCAGAACACCACTTCCTGGAGTTATTATCCCGTTTTGGATGTCCTATAACAAGAGAAGGGTAGGGTGGAGTGGACAAAGGTTACAGGGATCATGTCTACAAGCCTTACCATCTGGTCAGCCAGCAGGAGAACAGTCTTTAGACTGAACTTGCGAGAACAGAAGTTGAAGAGATCTTCCAAACTGGGTCCCAGCAGCTCCATTACCATCACATTGTAATCTCCCTCTGCTCCACACCATTTGATTGTGGGGATACCCACTGTAAAAGAAACAATTACCATTAGTAGAGAAGATTTTTTTTTTCTAGAAGGGAATGCAGTTTCTGAAAGAAATGTTTGCCAACCAAAAGGATACTGAAAGTTAAAAATACTGATTAGAGGGGAAAGTTTTGTGAAAACGCATTTGTATCTTTGAAGGTCTGACAGACATAAACTGAAGGTGACCTACAACATAATAGGTGGGGGGTTGGGAGCCGTTTTTTTTTTCAGCAGGACAGTAATGTAATAAAACCCAAGCAGAGCTTCAGCTTAAGTAAACCAGCAGCCCTGGTTGGTCGCCCTCTGAAAGGCCTCTAATTCATCAGCCATAAAGCATCTCTAGAATGACCTTGAAATGATACGCAAAAAGATATAGGCTGTCAGGGAAAGACAGTTGATAACCCAATTAGATCACTTTCCTGCCCACTCTCACCATTCAGCCACACGTGAACCAAAAAGGCAACTGTCACAATATTATAATATAATTTGAATTTGTACTGATACAACTGACGTTGAATACACATAATCCTCCAGTTAAGCAAAGAAGCCTCTTTCATGTGATTCAATTATAGCTACCAGATAATTTTCAGAAGTGACATCAAATTCAAATGATCAGTGCATGAGGTTAGAATGAACCCTTATCAATTTGGGTAATTTACATAAGTAACTGTAAAAATGCATGTTAAAAATGTAAAATGTTTAAAGTAACTTAAAAATAAATGCTGTAAAAAGCTACAGTAAAATCTGTTAATCAATACTTTATTGTTTCTGCAGGTAAACGTTATAAGTCAGAAGTTATTAAAAATAAGGAGAACCAAAACTTTTATGAGTAATGTATATTAGGGTGTTTACATTTTTCTGTTAATGTTGATTGCATTTTTTTAGCGTGTGGTGTGCTACCCTGATTGGTCTTTGTGTTCGGTCTTTGTGTGTTTGAATACAAGTGCTGGCCATGTTTTATAGACAGGCCACTTGCGATGAACTAATCGTGGCTTTTTTGCTGGCCGTAAATGCAGGGAATCCATAATAAATCCTAAGCATGCAAACTAAAAATCAGTTATAACTTAATGCACTGGGTGGCACTTTAGATAGTGTTAACAACATTGATTGTAGAATATTGTCTGCTCGGCCAAGTTTGGAAATACTTTGATCAAATGGCTCAATAAAACTGAGTTATCACAATATCACCACCACAATGAGAAATCCAAACATCAGTCAACTGAGGAAACCAGCTGTCCATCACTGCTTTCACGACCGCAGGTAAGCGCAGCTGTACCGAATGAGCCGAGAAGAGAGCTTATCTAATAGCCAAATGATCTTGAAACATATGCTTCCTTTAAAATTCCTCGAGGGAGAGTGCTTAAAGAACAGAAAGCCAAAAACCATTGCTTAGTACACTGTTATAATTGTGTCTATGGAATGTCTGTGGAAACCTTGAAATAATAAAAGTCAAGAATATTCAAATACAATATTTAACAGTATAAATGACATTTTTTGTTTACTTTTTTTTAATGCCACTCTCCTAGACACAAATTCTAGGCAAAACTAAGGTCTTATGGGTTTTTTTCCAGGATTACTGAGGAGAGGAAGCATTATGGCAGGTTAGAGATCTCTCGGCAGCTGCTGTCATCATGTCTACGGTCGTGTGCACCCTGAGCCTGGTCACTGCCTTCAACTGCAACCAGCTTTTGCTGTTCAGCACTTTCCAGAAAACATCCTCCAGGTCAGCTATTCCCGTGCAAACTCAGGAGGTTAAATATATCTCCTGGCTTGAGCCGTCCAGCACGCCTTTCCATTCTCAAATCAGGACAGCTCTGACAGTCTATACTAATAGAAAATTAAAATAGAAGAATCCCAAGCCTTGTGCTTCTCCATATATGGTAAAACATGCAGAAATAACAACATAAAAAAAATTATATTAAAGGTTTCCTTTATACCTCCAAAATTAATGTATATACCCTCACCTTTCTTGATGTAAAGTCATCAATGTGCATGTTTGTTCATGCTGTGCTAAATAAGGCTGCAAGTGGTGCAAGACACGCAGTTAGGAGATGGAATGTACAGTAGAGGCTGACTTTTTTTGGGAATCCCGTGGGATTGGAAACAAAATCACAATTAATCATGTGATTGTGACGGGACAGGAAAATATTTCAACAGGAGTGGGCGAACCAGAAATTGTAACACTTTACCAAACTATATACACAAATATACCTTTTATATAAATAAACCATAAACTGTGTATTATAATTTTGAACTCAATTCTAGTTGCCCTGTCTCTTTATTCTCTCCTCCTGTTTGCTTTGGTGTGGCTGGTTAAGTGAATGACGTACACAGTCCATGACAGACAGATTGTTAACGGCTGGTCTGTGTGGTAATACAGAACACCTATCATTCATCAAACTCAAATATGGCTTTTCATCTGAAAGATGTAGTAACAACATGACTGCACAATCTAATGTTAACCTACAGAAATGTGCTCTGTTCAAGTGTCTGTTTGGAAGCTGAACAGCAGTGCAATCACAGTAGGACAGATGGTGACGCCGGTGCGCTCACTCTTAAAATACTCCATGATTTTTGGTCATGCAGATAAAAGTAATAAATCTTTCGAACCCGTAAAGATTTGATGTTTATTTGCGTGCACCTAGAATAACAATGCAGTTCTGTAAAATAATTAAAGCAAACAGGATGCGCTTTCTGCCGTCTCAGTCATGTGAAACTCCATGTATGATAAATATATTTAGTGTGTGTGTTAGCATGGATGATTTACGTGAAGTTTAATGTGTGCAATTTACACTGCATTTTTGAGCTGTCTTTCAGTTCAATAAAAACAAAAACTTAAATTTGGGATTTATTAAACTAAAGTGGGCATGTTGTGATCTTTACTCTATTTTTACTGTAACTGACAGATTCAGGGTAAAAAAACAACAACACAGGAATGGGAGTCATTCTTCTGGGTTTGGGACGGGACTGGATATTCCCCTATTTTTTTTTTTTTTGTGGGATTGGGACTGCACATGATTTCTTTTCTTTTTTTGTGGGAGTTGGATGGGAGAGGTTTGAAAATCCCCTCGTGTGTAAACCTCTAATGTACAGGACCGCCCCCCCCCCCCCCCAAACCCAGTCCTCTCCGCATGCACCATCTGGCCCAGGGTCCATGTGATCATAGAGAACACAAGTGCTGAGAGGGAGGCTCACTCAGAATGTCAGTCTGTCGTAGCACGGATACCAAAGCAAAGTTTGGCCGCATCAGAGCAAACGTCATGCATGCTCAGTCATGCTGGGAGCGAGCAGATAGACTAAAGAGCATGTTTGAAAGCAAACGCCTTAGAAGACACTTTCGCTGCTGGCCACATGAAATACCTTCGACAGGACTATCATACATCTATCTAGAAAAAAAGCAGCTGGGGCCAGTGGGGCGACGCATCCTTCAGGCACCTCATGTATATTCATAAACCATCACCATACATTACAACAGAACCAAAATTTCAACAAAAACCTGATTTTGTAGATTGATTACAGGACAATATGATGCAAACAATGCTGAAGACACAAATTGCCTGCTTCCTTAACATCCATGCAAGGCCAATTAGAAGACAATTCATGGTGCTGACAGAACGCTGTGAGTAGAGTTTGAGATCTGATAATGCCACTCTCATTGGAGAAGGATGTGTTGACTCACTGACTGATGACGCGAGGGGGAACTGGTCACGATTGGTTTGCCGCCCACTGTTGCTACAGTATTCTGTAACATCATCTAAGAAACAGAGATCCTGTGGACCACGCCTTACCTTCAGAGAACGCTCTTACTAAACAAAAGAACTACATTAAGCCAACATAAAATGGTCATCATTCATAGAGGCTTTTACAGGCTAATATTACTAACCAGGTATCAGCAAGAATAATATCTAGTAGTTTGCGTTTAAAAAGCTTCCACTGGCCCCAGCAAAAAATTATACATTTTTTTCTTTATGAAGATTCAAAAATTTGGGGTGAGCAAGATTGTATTTTTTTTAAACAAAATAAATTAATACTTTTATTCACCAAAAGATTAATTTCTCAAATAAATGCAAATCAACTTACGAAGAATTCTGAAAAAAAAAAAGTTTTCACAAAAATTACTTAATTAAAAGCATTGTTTTCAAGGTTAATAATAAAAGCATTAGCACCTAATTTTATCAAATAAATGCAGCATTGGTGAGCAGAAGAGGCTTCTTTCAAAAATAGTTAACAAAATACCAAGCCCAAACCTTTGAATGGTAGTTTGTATTATTTTTACTTAATGTTGAGCTCTGCTTCTACCATTTCATAATATGATTAAAAATGTAATCCATCAAACGGCCTTTCAATACAAAGTAAAATTCTGTTTACATTTAAAAAAAAAAAAACTAATAAGGTAAATAACAAAACCTAACTGTTAATATTAACATTTTTAGTTTGAAGTTTCTACAAAAGATCAAGTGTACATGCTCTTATGCATGTGGCAGCAGTGTGAGGTGTGTATGTGTGACTCATAGTTCTGTATTAATGGAGAAGCCGGATGGAGACCACGAGGAGCGTGGAAACACGTACCGCCTCCTTGCATCATCTTGTAGATCTTGCTCTCGATGTGCAGCTGTGGGTGCTTTGTTTTCACACATTCTAGCTTGATGGCTACTTCTTCCCCCACTGAGATGTCTGTGCCTGAAAAAACAGAAAAGAAGGGAGATAGAAGTCAATTACACAATACATAACCAAAGAGAAAAGCGAAAGATTGATAGTGGATGAAGCAACAACCAAATGACCTGATATATCTAAAGCAAGGAGCTTTAATAAATATCTGCTCATGTACCTGTGACGTATAATATACGCATACATGAGCATGAGAACATTAAATCCACTCAGCTAGAGAGGCTTTGCAGTGTCTAAATACGCTTTAGCTTCCAGTGCATTATGAGTCATTGGGACACAATTAAATATAACCAAAAAATAAATAAATAATGAAATTTGCAGGCCCACTTTGATAAAAAAATTCTACATATCTAAGGTTGACTCACACAGGCAGTTTTCCAGCATGAGGGAGTGGGCACAATTATCTACGCGCACTGCTATACCACCTCTTTTCCGGCCCACCATCTGCCTCAACTCCACATCCTGAGCAGAGGATGCTGAAAATCATACACAGTCATCTGCTGTAACAGACACCCAATGAAACTACACTGTGGCATTCCCAAGAACTAGGCTGTGTGTATGTTATGCCTGAGGGATGTGACATGAAAGGCAGGATGAACGAGTTGGTATAAAAATTAAACACACACACACACACATACACACACTGTGAACTTGCCTCCCTCCCTTACTCAGAGGCCAGAAACTAATGTGCTACCTGAACCCAGTACTGCTCTTCAGGCCTCTAGACTGTGGACCATTCTTACTCTGTAATAAACTGTCATATGCCCCTTTTCCACGGGAAATGCAGATACAGGTGGTCTACACTAAAGCAACAAATATCATCTGGGTAAACTGACTCACATGAATTGTACTATGTTGTATAATAAAACAGATGAAAAACAAATTTAAATACAATTGATAATCACAATATGGGGCAATTATCAAATTGCACAGGCTGCAGTGTAATTGAATATGAGCTGCACATTTCAAAATGAAGAGCAACATTTACACACATTCGAATTAAATGCTTATGACTTTATCAAGTAATAGTATCCCAAAATAAAACGTTAAGAGAGAAAAAATAATAATTATCCAACTGCATGACTAAGCAACCTATACCTAGACTATACTCCTCCAAAATAGACAAAGTGACAATGACATGTAACGCTCATCTACGAAGACATGCAGTGACATGTGACATGAATCATAAAGTTAATAAGGTAACAATGATCACATAAATCATACAACCTAATAGATCATTTTTGGCAGCAGTGACATTTAACAGAATGCTAGGAACAACTGCAATGTCACAATAGCTAACCTTTAATACACTGATACCAAGAAATTATTTTACAGCAAGCATATCACATGATACAAAAAGAATCAAGAGTACAGGCAGAAACTACAACTAACAACTTTTCAAGTGCGAAAACACAATGCAAGTAGTACAAATACTGCACACATCAGATCCTGTCAGTGCCTGCGCTAGGACATTTCTCGAGAACTCATTAAATACGGTTTCAATTTTGGATGTGCAACTTTTAATTTTTTACAATGTTAAAGTTTCATGGCAGGACCATGCCACATTGGAGCTGGATCCCGTACTCTCCAGTTGAAACTCATCCATACACATATCATGTATATATATTTCCAGCCACTGCTCTTCCTGAATTACCATGATCTATTTCCAATTTGAAAAGACACTCCAAGAGCCAGAAGTAATACCAGCTTCACAGGACACACTCAACAAAGCCATTACCTGTCATGGCTCGTGGAAAAAGGCAAGCAAGCTAACCAAGCAAACTGCTTAGATGGGGCCACACAATACGACTCTGGTGATCGTGACCCTTTTCAATCACAGCTATAGTGGTTTCCCCACAGTCCCTGAAACCTTAAACCAACCCTGTGTGTACTGCCACGTAAAAGAGTAAGAGTCAATACTATAGTGCTCTTCAACACTGCTCCTGAAAATAAAATGTACTGGCCAAAGCTGCTAATTCATGAGCTGCACAACACAATCAGCTTAATGAAGTTAGACATTACAGATGATCAAATATACATGGTAGGTCAATAAAATGCATGAAAGAACAATAGCTCTCACAGCCAAAATCTACATAGAGACACTATCAAAAAATAATAATGTGCCAAATGCTCTGCAAGTCCAATACTTTGATAATTAGGTCATTTTAATACAAATCTGTAGATGAACAGATTTCCTCTTTTTGCAGAATGTACAGTATGTTGAGAAAATTATTCTGAATAAAGCAGAATATAGAGGCAAAACAGGTGTCAATTTCAATGCTTCTAGTATGGGCTTTACAATGCATATTATAGGCAACCTGACCACCTCTTATGAAATCAGAAGTGTTTTGTTCCACAATTATGAAACATGATCATAATCATGGAATCAGTGAAAATGAACCTACTAGACATGCAATATTCTCACCTAAGAGAGAATAAAAGCATATCTATTCACCTTGCAAAACAAAAGCAAGGATCTATATGCAAAACCACTCAGACATGTAAGGGCTTCTTCGTATGCATCCTTACATTCAAGAAGAGCACACAGAGTAAAATGGAACTGGCACAAAATACATTAAGTCATTAACATGGCAAGAATTGGGAAAAGATGATAACAAAAGACAAGATCATAATGAAAACAAAAAACTATTTACATTTACATTGTAAGTCTGTTTATGCACACTCATGCATGATATACCATAACATTTAAAACATTTGGGAAGTTGTGGTGAAAGTGGAATAGCAACAGACCTTTTCTTTCATAATGTGGCATCCGAGTGTATTGGAGTATTAAAATGAAAAAATGTAAAGCAGTAAGTTGATGCATTGGCTGATGATTGGATTTTGGGAGTTACACTTTTTTGTAGGGGTGGACTGGTGGAGCTAAATGATTGGAGATGTCTAGCATACATCAGACAGACGTCTGTTGCTTCACTGGAAGATCGAATCATAACATTTTTATTACATTTTTGAAACCTGCATTAAGAAAATATAAGGTTTTTCAAAGTTTTCATTTTATGATGATTTAATAAATTATAAGGAAAGTTTGTTTATATAGCACATTTCATACACAATAGTAATTCAAAGTGCTTAATAAAATAAAGTTAAATAGTCATGAAGAAAAATAATACAAAAATAAAAACAAGCATTTTTAAAACTTTGGAAATTATTTAAAAATTGACTTATTTAAAATGAATTTAAAACAGTTAAAAATAGACAATTATTTTACATAAAAAACAGTGAATACGTAAAATACGGTGCAATCAGTTTGGGCATCGCACAGTGCTCATTTAATAAATGCACAGCTAAACAGATGGGTTTTGAGTCTAGATTTAAATGTGACTAGTGTTTTAGCACATCTGATCTCTCCTGGAAGCTGATTCCAGCTGCGGGCGGCATAGTAACTAGAGGAGGACTCCCCTTGTTTTGTGTGAACCCTTGGTGACTCGATCCTAATGATCTGAGTGGTCTGTTAGGTTTATATTCAGTGATCATATCTGTAATATATTTCGGTCCTAGGTCATTGAGTGATTTATAGACGAGTAAAAGTACTTTAAAACCAATCCTAAATGTAACTGGAAGCCAGTGTAAGGACCTGAGGACTGGTGTGATATGCTCAGATTCTCTGGTTCTAGTCAGAATCCTGGTAGCAGCGTTCTGGATGAGCTGCAGCTGTCTAATTGTCTTTTGGGGAAGGCCGGTGAGGAGCCCACTACAATGGTCCACCCTGCTGATGATAAAAGGCATGAACTAGTTTCTCCAAGTCTTGACTGGAAACAAAACATCTAATTCTCATGTTTTTTAGATGATAGTATGCCGAATTAGTTACTGCTTTGACATGACTACTGAAGCTAAGGTCTGTCTCCAGAATCACACCAAGATTCCTGACTTGATTTTTAGTTGTTAGACCCCTAGAGTCAAGGTATGCATTAACCTTGAAAACTTCATCTTTGTTTCCAAATGCAATAACATTTTTATCGTTTAATTTTTTCCTTGTTTAACTGAAGAAAGTTCTGGCACATCCAACTATTAATTTCACCAATACATTGGCAGAGGGAGTCAATGGGGATGCGAATGGTCAAATTATACTTTGGCCTTTATCAGTGGTGCACAAGATGCGTTGACAATTAGGGCTGGGCGATATATCTAACGATATGATCAATATAAGTGTCATTAAATTATGTTTTTGTTAACCTATACAGTTGAAGCAACTAGATGGCAGCACTAGGGTTGTGCCCATAGACGATTGTATCGTGTATCGAAGATAGTCAGAGATATCGACATAAGCAGATTTCTCTGTCGATAATAACAACTATTATTTTTTATTAGGCTGCTTATTATTATTCGGCTATCAAACTGCCCAGCTATTTCACTTCATCACCGCATTTCACACACACACACACACACACACACACACACACACACACAGTCACACACGCGTGCATGCACACACCGCACGCGCGAGCGAGCGGAGGAGGATTAGAGCCTGTAGTCGTTGAAGTGGTCCGCTTTGACTCAGATAACTCAAGAAATCCATGAAATGAAAGAGAAATGGAGTTGGTGTCCCACACATTTAATGGCTGCTACACGGCATCGCGCTCTACTCAAACATGAGAGATTAACTCTTTCTTGGCGTTACAAATTAAAGACAAAATAACAAGTCGGCAGAGCGAACTTATCCATAGTGGTTCTCACGTAGTCCTCCTCTTAAAGACTGATCACTTAACTTATAACACACACTATGTGGTGATGACATAGAAGGACTATGTGAGAACCACTATGGATGAAAGTTCGCTCTGCCGCCTTGTTATTATTTTCATGCACACCGCACTATAATGTGACGCATGCAAAATATATAGTTTTGGCCGTTACAAAGTCTTCATCCACAAACAGACGTACATCGTCTGCAGACATAAGGTATTTCATTGCACTTTAACAAGTAATCTGAACGGCCTATATATGTGCAATATCTTAAACAAGCCCTCATTAACTGAGTTTATTGCCACAGTTACATTAGAATGCATCTCTTGTTTTTGTGGCGGTGCGTCAGTCTCGTCATAAAGCGCGCGGTACAGAGCGCTGTATGACTGATGCATCAGTTCAATTAAACTTACTCCAAACATATGAACTTACCCGTTTTAAAATACTTTATATTTAATGTGTTCATTCATGCCCAATATTAGTGTTTAACTGCTGGACTTTAAATGAAATCTACTATTGATTTTCACCTTTTACGGACTTTACAAAACATTTAGACTGATAACTTCCAGCAGGACTTATTGTCACAGGACACGTGATATGACAGTTGCGTCCAACTATATATGAACTAGCTGTTTTAAATACAGTATTTTTATATTTAACTTAAGTTTATCAGTATGTTTGAAAGTATACTAGTATGAACTACTGGTTTCGTCTGGTCAGAGGAGAACTGGCCACCCAACTGAGCCTGGTTTCTCCCAAGGTTTTTTTCTCCATTCTGTCACCGCTGGAGTTTCGGTTCCTTGCCGCTGTCGCCTCTGGCTTGCTTAGTTGGGGTGACTTCATCTACAGCGATATCATTGACTTGATTGCAAATAAATGCACAGACACTATTTAACTGAACAGAGATGACATCACTGAATTCAATGATGAACTATCATTAACTATCATTTTGCATTATTGAGACATTTTTCCAAATGAATGTTGTATTTTGTTTAAAGTGCTATATAAATAAAGGTGATTGATTGATTGATATATTTGTTTGATTATTGGTGATTCCATAGGCTCTCTCTCCTGCACCTAGGGATGGGTATCGTTAAGGTTTAAATGGTATTACTACTCTTACCGATACTGCTTAACGGTCCGGTACTTTAACGGTATTCTTATCGGTACTTTGTTTTGTGTTACTGTGTAACTTTGTATTGTGTTTAGGCAGTCGAAAACTTTGCATTTCTCTGTCTGCACATAATGCACTTTTGAAAGATGCTTTGACAGATTGCTTGTGTTTCCGCCCTTACATGCAAAAATGTTGTTGCACTTATGACAACCAGCGTTGTCTGCATCAACTCTAGTGAAGTATAACCACACTTTGGAAACGTTTTACTGTCTCTGCCATCGTCACTCTTTGTATTAAGCAGGAATTTTTGTACTGTAAGTGGCCGTTCACATATCGGATCTAAAAACGCGTGGAAAACGCTAGGCACGCCGCTTTTTGATTTTTCCCCCAAAGCCTTCGGGCACCTGCGTTCCTGAGGAGTCTGCCATTGCTAAGCAACCATGACCTGCTCTCTTCATGAAAACGCGGAAATTTCAGCAATGGATAAATGGATTTGCAGCACTAAAAACTGCTTACAGTAGCTCTGCTCCTAAATTACTTTAAAAATCCACATACAGCTATGATCAGCTGTTCCTTCATCTTGACTAAGCTTTCAACGTTGTTATGGAAAAGGTGAGGAAGTTACATGACTCGCGGTGCGCTTGAAGCATTCTGAAAAGTTGAGATGTTTTTAACTCGATGCGGTGTAAACGCACCTGGAGAGAACGAGCTCGTCGCACCGTGTGCGCGTTGCTTCCATTTGAAATGACGAACTTGAGCGCGCATAATATATGAATGGCCCCTTATGCGTGTGTGCACCGCGCTCGTGTTGTGTGTGTGTGTGAGACTGACAGACAGCCTCCGAGGCGCACATGAGAGCTCTCACAGATTTCACAGACAAACGTCTTAATATGATCGCACATTCGAAATATTTGGTAAGATAAAATGTGCACGATAACAGTATTAATCAAATCTCTTTGGCATCATCACTCTTTATTATTAAGCGTGAGTTTTCATACTGTTATGTGCGTGCGCCGCGCTCGTTGTGGTGTGTGTGTGAGACTGTCTGTCAGTCACACACACCACAACGAGCGCGGCGCGCATGAGAGATCTCGCAGATCTCACAGACAAATGTCTTTATATGATCGCACATTAGAATTGTTTGGTGAGATAAAATGTGCACGATAACATTAAGCAAAAATACATAGTACATATTTTTTTCCCCTCCAGTACCGAAAGCAGAACCGATACCATCAGATCTTACTGATACTACGGTCTTTCATAATTTAGCCCCGGGGCCATTTTAATACCGGGTTTCGGTACCCATCCCTACATGCACCTGCGCAGTTTAAAACACCAAATAGTTATGCTATTACAGGAACAAAGAGTCTCTCTCTTGCTCCACCCAGGCACGATAATATTGTGTATCGTCGATCTCACGGGCTGACAATATGACGATTTGAAAAATAACCATATCGCCCAACACTAGGCAGCACAGCTGCGATGTTCATTCAAAATATTGCAGAAAGAGAATGTGGAGAGGATCTTGTTTACGTCAAAACTGAAACCAAGCCATTCACACAGATTGCATATTTCACACATTTTCTAGAGAGGGATATATTCTGTCACCGTTGCTCTAGCGTCTCGCACAACAGACCCGCATGTTTAGAAAAAGCCATGTAAAATTAAGGTGGGTTCAATTTTTTTCAAAAACATATCTTGAGACTTTATGTTGAGTTTCTCCCCATCCCACTGCATCTCATGTTTAAATGAAAACCGTACTGTGATTGGCTTTCACCCCGGTATTAAACTATGCATACACACATGATGCTGGTTTGTTTATAGTTCTTTAAGCTACTTAATTATAATATTTTCTTATGCTTTTAATAAACGTGCATTAGTAATATTTTGCCCAATGCGCCCTCTTGTGGCCTCAGAAAAGAAGCCAAAAGCTTTTCTTCACCCTAACGGAAATTTTGTATTTTAAATTTGAATATAATTTCGAAATTGAATATTAAATTCGAATTTAGTTTTTCAGCCATTTGGACAGCCCTAATTTACAAGACAAGAGAAAGAGCTACACATCAGGTATATATTGGAGGCATATAACTATAATGAACGAGCAAAGCTTCGACACCTGATCAGGCTAATCAAAACAAGCAAAACCCAAGCTAGGCCCATGCAAACCTAGTACATAATTACTATTAAAAAAAAATGCTTGTTTTATTTGACACAATCAAGCCTAAGGTGAATGGTATGCTTTATATTAAGCATTTCACTTCAAAATATCCCTTTGATAACCTTTTCATGCCGCTATGAACATGTTGCACCACTACTGGTGAATATCAAAGACTGCAAAGATATGTACAGTGGAATTTGATTTGCCTGGGCACATTCAGCAGAGAGAATGTTCTTCTTCCCCTATACTGACAGCACAGGGAACATGTTCAGACACATCCACACAATACATCAGTTAACACTACAGAAGCCCATCCTTAACACAGCTGTCTACATGCACATGGTTCAACAGCGAATGACGCGGATGCCTTTAACGCCCTTAGTGACTATCCAGTCAATGACTATCAATCATAGTTTTGAGCACTTGTGCCTTCCCTTTTCCCTTTCATTTCATCCTCCTTTTTTCCCTAGAAGATAAAAGTGCAATAATTTCCCAGGGAAGCCTTCCATGATGTAATCTTGGAGATCAATAAAAGTCAAGGCAGCTGGCATATTTCTTAACCCCCATCCCGCACACCAGGCCCAGGGCCCTCCAGAGGGATTGAGGGTTCAACTTGAGCCTGTCTGCAGAACAAATTGGTTGCACTCATCGTATTCATGTGCATATGCTCAAATTCATTTTGCATGACCGCAAGCTTGTTGGTTTGTGCATTGTAGAGACAGATGGATACTTGCAGTACACTGTTGAGATTTAATTCATTAGTGAGAGAGATCTGCAAAATAAGCATCTCTGGTAAAGAAGAGATTTATGACAACTAGAGGTCGAATGATAGTGGATTTACTGATACCGATAGCTAGGTTGGACCCATCAGACCGATACAAATTAATAAACTGAGTTTTTTTTTAAATGGATAATTAATGAAAGCTAGAATAGTGCTTTACTCTTTGTTAAAAAAAGAAAAAAGAAAAAAAACTACTTGAACCATACTTTGTAAATGAATACAAATATTAATATTATGTGTTGATCCTTGATAGATCATTAATATTAACTGAAGCAACTTTAAAATGTAAAAATATTTTAGTAAATGTTGAAATTAACACACTCTAACAAGAAAATAATAAAGCTTTCATTAATCTTCATGTGATAAATAAGGCCCCTTCTCACCAAGCACGATTACTATAAAGATAACGATAAAGATTTTGTTCTAAAAATCGTTCTCAATATTAAAGAATAGCAGTCCACACCACAGCTATAGTAATAAAGGCACAGAGAAATTATATCATTGGAATCACTTTCAGAATGATTTTTTCCAGCTGACGAACGATAAAACCATTAATGGCATCCAATCATAATCCATTCTGCTGTAACGAGCCAGAGAATTTAAAGAGGCAGACGCGCAGGCGCTTAGAATAAACAGACGATATCGTTCGCTGGTGTGGACGCTAATATCATTATCTTTATAGTTACCGCTCTTGGTGTGAACAGGTCTATACCATTTCAACAGTCTAGATTGAATACGGTCATCTTTAATATCTACACAACAGCCATAGCATTGAAATTAGATACATATGGATATTTTATCTCACTTTATTTGCTTTATACTTGAACGTGACGATTAGTCAATCAAAATAACAATATGTTAGTCACACACTGGGTAAAAGCACAGCACCACGTCTAGGACAATCTCAAGTACTGCGCACACACACACCAGACATGTTTCATTCAGTTCAAGTGGCGGTCCAAAACTAATTAAATCACAAACCAGGCAAAAGGTTACTTCAAAAATTAACAAAGTGGCAAGGATGAGTTTGAAGTTCAGTGTTTAAAAAAAAAAGGAAAAAAGAAAAGAAAACCCAACGAGGAAAAGGAAAGAGAAACCATGATGTATACTATGCTCTTTGTATGGACTTTATTAGAGCCACAGAAAGACAAACGCTTGTAACATTGCTTTAATCGCTTGAGATAAAACTAATGTTCATGTCCTCTCATACTTGATGGAAAATTTACTGCTGTTCTTTCTCCATTAATGCAGCATCTAGTCAACAAATGAATTACGATATCAATTTGTAAACATCCACTGTTGTATACTGTATACAGGTTTAGTTGTCGATGTTTTAAAGTTTTACATCCGCATCTGAAGGGTCTTGTGTCAAAACAAACACGAAGTGTCAGTGATTTCCATCTTGTACTATATATTTATAGCAGACCCTTTTCAGCAATCAACTATCGGTGCAGATTAATCAGCAAAGAGTGTTAAACAACAATCAGATCTATCAAACAGCATGTGGAGTTCTACAGGGTTGAAAACCTAGTAAACAAATTTGGACCAATTCCGATAAGTTAATTATTTCATTCTATACTATTGTCTAAATAAACTAAAAATAAAATACCAAAATTACAATAAATCACTTAAAGGTACAGGTTGTAGGACCTGCCACGAGAGGGCGCACTACCAAAACAATAACAATCGCATGGTTTGATGATGCTAAGGAGGAGCGTGGGATGATGGGATTTGTTGTGTTCTACTCAATCAGACGGAAATATAAATCATGGATTTAACGGATGAGGTTAAAATAAATGTGCTAGATGTCATAATTTTCAAACGAGAGTTCAATGATTTGCGTGAGTAGATTATATACAAATTTAATGCAAAGACACGATCAGACTATGGATCAGACGCGTCCTCGCTCGGGTCTAGAGACACGATGCCCCACGTTTGTCGCCCCATAATACTAATCTTGTTGATCTTTATAATAGCATACATTTTCCGTAAACATACGATCAAAACAACTCACCTGTTGAGTAAAACAAGTTTACGGGAACTGTCCTTGTTGACAGAACTAGTGGCAGATGGTAAACAGTACTTATGTTCCATAAATAAGTAACACAATCCACCATAAAATGTGCAAGAAGTAAATAAGGAACTGCTTGAAGCAAGCAAGTGGTTTGCTGGACACTAGACACTACTTCCGCATTTGTCCACGACACTGTTGTCATGTAGTTTCTACGTCAGTAAAGGCGGTAACAAAGGGTAACTATCGTCATTGACAAGCGCCTTCACTGCCCCGTGTCACTGTTTAGAATGGGAATTTTCTCAATTTATAAGTAGTTGAAAACAGAGATATTGTTAGTAATCAGCTGGACAAAATATATAACACTATATCTTACAAATTGTGCCTTTAAGATGTTAAATGACAGCAAAACTAAATTTTCTCTCTCTCAAAGTCTCTTATGCTCTTCATAGCTGAATTTTATTTGATAAAAAAAAATTACAGTAAAAACTGATGGCACATCTGAATTTTCAGCATCTTTACACCAGTCTCCAGTGTCACGTGATCCTCCAGAAATCATTCAAATATGCTGATTTGCTGCTCAACAAGTTTCTTATTATCAATTTTGTAAACAGTCATGATGCTTAATATTTTGTGGAAACTTTTTAAGCTTCTTTGAGAAATAGAGAGATAAAAAAATACATTTATTTTTGTAACATTATAAATGTCAGTCATATATATCAATTGAATGTATCATTGCTGAATACACATTTCGTTTCTTGAAACCTGCTAAACTTTGAATGATAAGTGTACATGCTCAATTTCCATATTATACAATATGTAACATTGACCATTGTTTAAAAAAAAAAAAATCTTGATAGAAAAAGTCTGATACAGTCCCAATAACCCATAAGTTGTTATTTACTGAAGACAATGGAAACACAATGTACCACTGTGCCACTTAAAAAACTCTTGGCTACATGATTTAACAAACCACAAGACAGCCCCATGTTTTCATGAGAGCTCTGAGAGCATTTCCTCTTCTCTGGTTCACGTAGGCAGGCCAGTGCTGTACTTTTTAAGAGGCTTGGTAGAGAGAGCATGTGTTGTTGATCAGGTCAGTTTGGCCTCCTTCAGCCCCAGCTGGAGTTTGTCAGGCTCCGCCTCCCCAGGTATGGGGATATTGGGAGTCTTTACATAAGCCCCTTAGTGAGTAGATGAACACGGTTGTTTCCACTACACAAGTTGAATCACCACTGTTGCATAACTTTTAGGCACTTGGTAATTCATACATTCGGATTGTACTGTTGACCATTAATGCTACAGAGACATGTATAAGATGTGTAACCTTAACTTATAGTGCACAGTCGAGGCATGAATCCTAACAAAAACAAAGTTTTTATGTTAACAGCCACACAAAAATCAGCTGATCTTCTACTTCCTACTTTGTCAGCAAATTTTAATGGTCTTCTGCACTAAAAAAAAAGTTTGGGTAATTTTTCAAGATCATACTGGGCTACTTATTCAAATTTAGGATCTTGCCTTGGAACCAGTGGTTGTTTTTTAAGCTGTTTCTGGAGAGAAGTACAGAGAGGAGGCGTGGAGTATTTCTCCACCAGAGTACTGCAGACAACAGATCACAATAAACAACTTTGGCCAGCAATGAGATCACTGCATACAACCCCAACTGCAAAACTAAAACGAAGGAGTTGAGCAAGAGCACAAAGCTCATAAAACCACAAGGAACCATATGCATCCCAATTGCTTCAAAAGCAACTGGTACTAAGCCTAGGAACATATACATAATAACTGGCAGTTCTTAACTTTATTGTGGTAAGAACTTATGAGAAAGGTACATTAAAGGCAGCTGCCAACAACAATACCAGTTGCCTCAGGCTTCCAAAAACCAATGACGAAAGCAAATATTACATCATTTCTTTTCACAAGACCCTGTAGAAGTTAAGCTGAAACTTGCACGCGAAGGGGACTTGCCAAGTTCTTCAAGTTGAGCATAACAGCCCTTTTCTAAAAAGGTCTTATAATTAAAGACCTCTAATAACATGCAGAAACAACTCAGAAGTTGCAAGTATCTGATCACACACGCTACAGACAGTATGCAATACTAAGGCTGTATGTGTGTGTTTACTTGTGACAAACTATTTCATTTCCTCTTCCGTCAGTCATTTTATTGTCAGACCTGCCAAATCAGTGATATAACAAAAAAATTGTACACAGAGTATTGCGAAGTCAAAAAAGAACAAACTGACTGAAAATATTAGATGTTTAACCCACAAAATACAGACTAAACTCGCAAATCTTGAACAGGACATGCCAGGAAATAGAAACTACAAATAATAGTTTCAAATTTGAGACTCCTACACATACTTGAAACAAATTATGAACATAATGACATTCAAATGTAGATGACAGATCAGCAAACAATACAGAACCAGTGTATTTAGGAATGGCAAAGCTGAATTACGTTTTAACTAATCTAGGACTTTATCTCTTCAGTGTTTGTTTCATAGTCCTAGTATTATGCTAATACACAGCAGTTTTGTAGAGAACAACATTTCTAATAATATATAGTACATAAAGCATAACTGGTTAGACTGGACTGCCTGATTATTTAGTTCCACTCAAGAAAAGGCTTGATATCACGTAACATTGATAACAATATTGATTTACATAGAAACACCGGCTTAATGTCTGTTGAAAGTAATCTCCACGTATTAAACCAACTGGTTAGTTATCAAAATAGCGCTGGTTAGTGTTTTTTGTTTTCTGGTTTTCGAGCAATACTGAAGAGGACTTTCAATAGCAGCTGACTTTGGGACACCAGGAACCCATTGGACGTTTCCAAACAACATATGATGTGCACTTTTATTAAACTGACAGATAATACCGACTCTCTCAGTAAATACAAAAAGCACAGTGAACAATTGCTTACCCAAGTAAATGTCACCAAAGGATCCAGAGCCGATTTTCCTTCCCAGTCTGTATCGGTTTCCTACTCTCAATTCCATGATAAATGGCTAAATAACAAAGCTAGCGATAAAGCTAGCTTCAACGGGAGTGATTTAAATTGTATATGTTCGGAGTGTTTAAAAACAAAACGAAAATCCGTTCTTTGTTGTCCGTCTATTCTTCCTTCTGTCCCAGGCAGAATCCCTTTAGACAGCCTGCTAGCTTGCTAATCCCCTTCACAGTAGCTTTACCCAATTTTCACCAGTCGTTTTCTAACATTCCGAATCGGGAAATATCAAAATATTAGGCTTATTAAAAAGATGAAAGTGCGAACTTTATGCTCTAGTAATTTTTACTCTGAAAAAAGTCTGTTTAAAAAAGGATGAAGGCGGATTTTGCAAAGGACTCCCTTCTAGCTCCACTGGCCCTGAAACTGCCGTTTACTCTCTGTGTGTATCTGCTTCAACAGACACTCCATCAGCGGGCTGTAGTGACGTCACTTCCTCTAGCAACAACGGCCCAATGGAAAATCTTCGGTTGAGACAACAAACCGTCTGCTGGGATTATTTAGTGATAAATGCATAACCGTAGTTCCACTGATATATGAATATATATATGAATATATGATTTTTTTATTAAACTTTGATAAGTGTTTTATTAGCGATATTCCCATTAATAAGTCTGGACAATGTACAGGGATGTACGTTAAATCAATGTGTATAAATAAACATTGTACTGCTGTTCAAACGTTTGAGATCAATAAAGTAACGTTACGTTTTTATGTGTTTTAAAGAACTCCCTTATGTTCATCGTGGCTGTATTTATTTGACAAAAAATACAGAAAAACGTTATATTGTAAAATATTATTACCATCTAAAATAATGGTTTTCTATTTGAATATACTTTTAATATAATTTATGTTGTGTGAGTCAAAGCTGAATTTTCAGCATCGTTACTTCAGTCTTCAGTGTCACATAATCCTTCAGAAACCATTCTATGGTGATTCATTCATTTCTTTCAAAGAATAAATATATAAAACATTACTGACCCAAACTTTTGAACGGCAGTGTATGTATTTATGTAAGTCAGGTGATATGTCATTGCTGGACTAGATTTATAAATGTGTTTCTCTATTGTAGCCTACTTTCGATACTGAAAATTACCAAGTTTACATCTGCGGGTGTTTATTGGGTGTGTTCATCATAATGTTTCAGGTAGATAACTAGCGAAACCAGTTTGTGAAGTTGAAACTTATGTTAAACACATAACTGACAGCTTATCTCTCTTCATGTAATCAATTAAAATAGACTTAGGATAGAGGTAATAGGTGTACAGTAGTTCCAGTGACCGGTTGCATTGGTCTTAGACTAGTCTTAAAAGTTAGTCACCTAATTTTTTTTTTTTTTTTTTTTTTTTGCAAGATTACTCATCGTTTTTTAAAGTCAGTTACATAAAAACATAAACTTATTTAATTTGAATCTGAAAAGTAAGACTGATAACCACTTCGTTAACTTCTAGTTATTCAAACTAAATCTTAAGACACAGTCTTAACATGGTGACTTTGTTTATGCAACTTGCCCTACTGGAAACAATTGTAAAATTAATATTGATTGGGATTAAAGTGGTTTATATCATTTATTTGTTTATTACAGTAGACTTACTTCATACAGCAGCTCTGAATATGAGCACCTGCATTGTTAATATTAAAAAAAAACAATTTCTAATCATCATAAATATTACCTCAATTCCAAATGTTCTAATATTCACAAGCAAAGCATTATGGAAAAATTATTCTGAAAGTTATGCAGAGAAACAAGTAGTTGTAAAAGGCCATAGACTAAAACATCAAAGAAAAACATACAGTCTTGCAGATTGATCATATTCACAACTTTACTTGATTCTTCAAATTGAAAATAGCAGCTTAAAAGGTAAACAATAACATAAAGCAGATGATTTACTCATATCAATATGAAGCCTATAAGGAAGTGGAAAGAGGTAATAGTTACAGGAACTTGTGTAGATAATGACTAATTGGCTGCTGATAAGAATCGCAAATACATTTTATTTAAATTATAACGCCCACAGGAGCTGATGTTGTATTCAGTGGACCATGATTGGTCAGAGCAGAGCCAATGCCTGAGGCTGTATAGGTGAGAGTCACGTGACTTAATTACTCAGCTTTCCCTTGCATGTGCTCAGTCACGTTGAGAGCAATGCGCCAGGAAACACTGTGAACGCCCACTTTAACAGCCCTACCAGATTTCTAAAAGAGCTCTAGCTTCAACACACTGCATTAGTGCAGTGATAAATAACACTTTATAAGATCTAAACAGAGGAAAACAGATGCATTCACAACAAAGAGTTGACAAAATAGTTTTCACCAGTGCTGTGTCAATACAAATGTCCTGAAACATGAGGAAACAATTGCATGCCTGTTGATTCTATTATTAATAAAGTGAAGTGTCAAGATAACATATCACAGGCATTATATTAATATATAATAACCATAAAAACAACACATCTCTAAGTGCTTCCTAATGTAATGATGTATTCAACTCAATATGATTTATTCAGCAATACATATAGATTGATTACAATACAACTGGTCGAAAGACCATATATCATAAAATAAAGAAGTATATTAGAAAAATAAAAATCAATTGAACACTGATGAGTACAAAGAAATGTTTTTCATGGTTACTTCTGAATTTTTTGCCATTCAATAATATTTTTATTAATATTACATCAAGTGGCCTTTTATCCTACACTATAGCATGTAAACTATCATATCATGTTTAGCGGCCAAAAAGTAGCAAAGGTACAATATTTTTGTTAAATGAAGAGTAAAACTAGCAAATAAGTGTTTGTGTGTGTGTGTGTGTGTGTGTGTGTGCGTTTGCGAGTGTGGTTCAGTTATAAACTACATTATGCATAGCTGGTTTAAGCTGGAATTATCTGGTTTTAGTTGGTCTCCCAGCCTGACCAGCTAAGGTAGTAGCCAAAACCCCTCTAAAACCAGCCTGCTGACCAGTTAAGACCTGCTTAGGCTGGTTTTAGCTGTTTTTTTTTTCAGCAGGTAGAGGATAGAAAATAGATTTTGAACAGTATAACCATTATGTCTATGGAAGAGTAATCATGTGGAAACCACGCGCTAGCCTGTGTCTGTGTATTTATTTGCCTAACAAAAAAATATGTTTTTTTTACCTTTATTGAAACGTTGTCTTATTATCTTCTTAAGTCATCTAAACAACCTGTATATTTTGAATAACTAATCGTGAATGGTAAAGACAATAATATCTAAAAGTTAAAGAAATATCTGAACATAACGGAGCGCATCCGCTACAAAATGATTAGGTGGACACTGACATCTAGTGGTCTATTATAGTACGGACGTTAAAATATTATTTCACCTAATCTGTAAATATTTGAAAGAGAAAGGGTTTTTAAGATTCTATATTCCAGATTGCCTTAATGAATTTCTTTCGACTGGCCTGGCCCCAAACGTGGTGTTTGCGTATACGAACACGATCGTATACAAAGAATATACACATTATAAAGACGACATTTACTGATTTTTTACATTTTAATACAAACATAATTTACACCGCATTCAGCTACTTATTCCCATACGGATGTAAACATGTTGTCCATAAACTCCCCGGAATAATCAATAGGTTTATTGTTTCCTCGCGGATGTGTTCACACGCGACACACAAAACAGTCATGTGCCGCATTCTTTATACTGTCTATGCCGCATACAGAGCTGCTGTCTGTGGCTGGGATCTTGAGCTACTGCAAAGTGCTTGGTCTCGTCTCGGTTTCAAACCTGATTTAAAAGAATGACAAGCTAATGGCATCTCCTAGTTAACATATAAGTTCTGTCAATGTGTTTCTTGTTGCTGAAACACGTTTCCAAAATGTTTAGCCTTTGACAGATACACGATAACTGCAAATCAAACTAACGTTTAAAGTGAAATTAAGGGTGTACAGTTCATCTAGGTGCTGTGCTAATTTAAGTTAATCAAGCAAATAGTATCCATAACTGTGAATTTATGATTTAATGTAGTCATTGTGATTTCATCCTATGTAGGCAGCATGAACGAAACCAGTGGGTTTCGAGTTCTGGAGGAGCACTCTCTGAAGGGTGCGCGCTACGTGGTCGGCGCCCATGGTGGACCAGACCGAGCTCGCGTGGAGGCTGCTGAGCCGAAGACATGCGCAGAGCTCTGCTACACACCGATGCTGCACGCTCATGGTGTTCGTCGTCAGGGGATGCCAACTACCGTCGGGAGAACTGTACAACGGGTCAACCATTAGGAAACTATTATTTCTTTTACTGTCTATGATTAGGACCGTCCCTCTCGCACTCCGTCTCTTGGCATCAGTCAACACAAGCACGCACACTCACCATTCCCCAGAGACAGTGAGTTATTTACTATCTCCATACAGTTCTGTGCCAATGATCCTGAGGTGTTTATCCAGGCTGCTCTACTTGCCCAGGATTATTGCGATGCCATCCTGAACTTGGGCTGCCCACAGATGATTGCAAAACCAGGTACCAAAACCCAGCTGACACGTCTTTTCTGTGTTGTATCGTTTTGTTTTGTTTTCCAGCAAGATTGCTGATTTCTATTTCAAATGATCTTTGATCAGCTGAACTCCATTCCTTAAAGAATCCTGAACGAAATGTAACATTAAATGTAACACTATTCCAATGAACATAAACCGCACAACTGTTGGCAACATTGATAATTGTAAGAAATGTTTCTGGAGCATCAAATAAGCATTTTAAAATGATTTCTGAAGAATCATGTGACACTGAAGATTGGAGTAATGATGCTGAAAATTCAGCTTTGCCATCAGAGAAATAAAATAATATATTTATTTTAAATTGTAATAATATTTCACAGTATTGCTGTTTTAATTGTATTTTTTATTTAATAAATACACCCTCATAGAGCATAAGAGACTTCTTAGAAAAACATTGAAAAAGTCTTATTGACACCAAACCTTTAAGCAGCAGTTTTTTAAAGTCTGACATTTGGAACTATAAATATTTGCTTCAATTGTTCAATGAAATCTAAAAGTGTAGCAAAATGCGTCCCAGTTTCTATGGCACGGCTCGTTTTTAAATTCTCTCCTTGAACACACTGAAGAAGGCTTTCAGCCGAAACGTTTGTGTTCTGTCCTACTGGTGGTTAATGTAAAATAAAATTTGAAAAGAAGTACGGATCATGAGTATATATACTACATTTTCTCCTAGGCCATTATGGTGTTTCTTCAAGATGAGTGGGACCTTCTTGAGAAAATGAGTAAGTTGTCTTATTTTAATAGCTCAGTGCAGATGTGAACCATGCAGATAATGTGTCTTATTCAGGTGCTGTCGTTTACAGTTAAACTGGCTGATGAAAAACTTGCCGTGCCCATTACTTGCAAAATCCATGACTTCCCAGAGACTGAGAAAACTGTGAAGTGCCAAAATGCTGGAAAAGGCTGGATGCCTGGTAAAGCGTTCCCATTGCTTCCCATTAAAGCAGATACTTTTATCTAAAGTGCACGTGGAGTGTCCTGGGACTAAGCAGCTTTTTCAGGAGTGAGGCTTGGGTCTCTTCATCCTGGAACTGATCTTTAAATGTTTGTTATACAAGCTGTAACCACTACATTACTTCAAATCTCAGTCTAATGGGATTCATATATTCTTGAACCAGTTACTGATGCTTTGGTATCTTTAACACTTTCTACAGCTCCTCACAGTTCATGGGAGAACTGAAGATCAAAAGGGGGCTTTGACGGACATTGCAAGTTGGAAGCACATCA
This sequence comes from Carassius auratus, assembly GCF_003368295.1. Taxonomy (NCBI): domain Eukaryota; kingdom Metazoa; phylum Chordata; class Actinopteri; order Cypriniformes; family Cyprinidae; genus Carassius; species Carassius auratus. Next base: position 10,288,187 of record NC_039245.1, on the reverse strand, counting down.
AAGCTGTACGGTAAGAGATACAACTCTTGCAACTGGCTTCCACTATTCTTAGTGTTTTGTCCTGATGGTGTACCTTTATTGTACTTGTGTAGGGAGGTTGTAAACATTCCCGTTTTCGCCAATGGAAACATCCAGCACCTGAGGGATGTTCAGCGCTGCATGGAGGGAGACTGGAGTACAAGGTGTCATGAGTGCAGGTAACATCTCTCTCCTCATGCGAAGAGAAGATTCACTTTAAACTTAACTCGTACAGAAAGAGATGATATAAATATATGAACACATTACCAAAACCTGCAAGACTGCTAGTGCACCTGTTTGTGGGGAGAGCTGAGAGAGCAACTGCGGAGCACCCACCCTGTAGTCTGTCTTTTGTCCGCGCTCACATCTCCAAACTGTGGCACCATGCGTATGTTATTCACATTTGATGCTTGACAATGATATTTCAATGTTGCATGAGATTTTAAACTCTTAATAAATTAAGAGAGTTCATTAAATACACTACCGTTCAAAAGTTTTGGAAACAAGTGTGTGTTCAACCTCTGTCGAGGCTGCTGCAAGAGCAAGGCTTTCAAGGAAGTGGCTGATTGTCCTGGTTAGTGTGTCAACCAGCTGTTTCAGCTGTATGAACCGCAAAGCGACTTCAGCTTCACAAGCTGCAAAGTTAGTTTGGAGATGTTTAGTGATTTAATATTGTAAAGAATGGGGCATTAGGATTTAATTTGCTAAAAAGTGTTATCGAGCCTAATATTTAGTTAGAGCCTGAGTGAAAGTTACATTAACTTGTAAAATTGTTAAAATTGCAGTGGGAAAATGTTTATTTGATCCCCTGCTGATTTTTCTCCACCAAGTAATAAGTCATATTTTGCTTAGGAATCGAATACTTATTTCACTCACTGAAATACAAATCAATCTCTAAACTTTATATAATGTGCTTGTCTAGCTTTTTTGGTTGGTAATTCTGTCTCTAGCCATTAAAATAAATTTACCATAAAAATGACAGCCCCTTTATTTCTTTGTAAGTGGGCAAATGTACCAAATCAGCAGGTGATCAAAGAAATATTTCCCCCTCCTTATCAGCATGTATCTAGTAATGTCCTACTGCAACTTTTACAAGACTAACCGTTTGCTCTCCATGCATTGTTGGGTTATAGGCCATGGATTGAGATTCAAAACCAAGGCTTTGAATCAGTGCAATGGGAAGCCCAACAGTCAGACAGTTTCCACTGCACTCCATGATCCATGATTTGTCACTTTACCTTTGCTGCACTGAATTGGAAGTACAAGACTGCATTTGTGGCCAAAATAGTTTTTTTCACTGTTGATATGCGATTTGGATCCATATCACACCAAATGAACTGAACATGCAAAGAAACAGACATAGAAAAGTCCAGTGTTTCTTTTACTTTGTCTATTTTGATAAATACTGGGAATGTGGTATATTAATCAGCCGCTCTTATTGCACAAACCTGTACCTGCTCACTTGAGATAGAGGAGCTGGACTTTTATCTCGGGACACTCAGTGGAAATGCACTGATGGACATCTTCACTCAAACATGTGAACTGCATTTTTACTATATTTATTGTCTTCCAAAATTAAAGATATGGCAGATTTGTATGTTGCAACCATAATCAAACCCCTTTGACTTAAAATGCATTTTATATATATATATTATATATATATATATATATATATATGAACATGTACAAAAATTTACTTTTACTCTTCCTGTATGATCATTGTGAGTACTTCACACACTCATACTGACGTCTGATTCAGATACCGTACTTCTGATCTATGAGTCATATATAGTTCAGTGTACCTTACCCTTATTTCCATGACTATTACCTTTGTCATTGCCATTCTTTGAGCCAACTCCAATACAACTTTGGTTCAATATAGTGAAATTTTCTTATTATTATAAACCAACATGTTTATTTTTCCACACCTTACATTTAGGAAATTTTGCATAAATTTTGAAGTGTTAAAAATAGCATTTGTTACTAGGTATAGTTTATTCAAGTAGTCTACCATTGTTTAATGTCACTGACCAGCTTATGATAATTCACTGGTGTAACATTCTTACGTAACAGTAGAACACAACACAACAGAGAAATAAGTAAGTGTTATTAAATCGCTCTGAAGAGTGTTTGAATCAGTGTGCATTTCCAGCTGCAACACTAGACACAGAAAAAAAACTTCTGGATTGAAGCCTCTTTTTGAATGTATGTTTATTTTAAAAGCATGTTTTGTGATGAGGTTTCTCAATGTGTAATCAAGGTTTGTCACAAGATACAGAGGAAAGTGCATCCTTTACAAAGAACAACAGGCCAGTACACCTTAATTGCCGCATTTCGCTTTTTATCTTTTTTTTTTCCTTTTCATTTGAGCAACAGGGTGTGCTTGTCTTTAATACAGACAACATATATCTTCTTGCCAACTTAAATAAAGTCTTTAGATTGTGATTTTTTTTCTCTTCAGCAGGGAAATAACTGATTTCTAAACAGGGGCCTAAGATGCGGCAGTAGCCCCGTGTACTTTCCTAGGAGACGCATCTGGTCGAGTCTTCACATGTTGGTGCTCATTCGTGTTTGGCTGTTTGCAGGTGTGAGCTCCCCTTGACTGCCTTCTCTTGGAGGGGACTGCAAAAAAATGAGGAATCGGTAAGAAGCATCACTTATAGAGCAGGAAAAACAGACTTATGCTGGTGTACTTGAATGACTGATGGATACTAGAGGTATAACAAGCATTTCCATTTTTCAATTCAAACAGCTCTTTTTTTGAAACAGAACTTCACAAGATCTCAGAGACCTTACAGGTTTTCCATATATATTTAAAGGAACTTGCATCTAGTTGATTGCCTAACTGCAATAATCTATTGGACTGATTTGAAAATATTTACAAGATCAACAGCATTTGTGTCATAATGTTGCTAAAAAAAAAAAACTGGTGAGGCACTTACAATGAACGGAAATAGGACCAATTTAAATAGCAGAAATCCAAAGCATAAAAGCTCTGACATTGACTCTTCCAATTAAAAAAAAAGTTTATTATTTCAGCTATAAAGTTGATCTCATCATTTTAGTGTTTATGTGCTGTACTGGCAACAAAATTGTTATAAATGCTACAATTCAAAAGTTTGGGTTGGTTAAGCATGATTAAATGTTTTTAAAAGAAGTCTCTAATGATCATTAAGGCTGCATTTATTTGATCAAAACTACAGTAAAAATAGTAATACTGTCAAATATTATTACAACTCACAACTTTTATTTAATAATTTATTCCTGTGATGGTTAAAGCTGAATTTTCAGCATCATTACTGCAGTCTTCAGTGTAACTTGATATTTCAGAAATCATATATGCTGCAAATCAGCAATCAGATAAGCTGATTTGATGCTCAAGAAACATTTCCTATTATAAATGTTGAATACAGTTGTGACGCTTTATATTTTAGTGATAATTTTTTTTAAGGATTCTTTGGTGAATAGAAAGTTCAATAGAACAACATTATCTTCTTACTGACCCCAAACTTTTGAACTGAAATCTAATTTCACACAGATACATTATCTACTTCTTTTGGTTATATACTGCTAAAACAGCAAGTACTTTAACATTTTTGGACAGGCCCTGTTCATTTCTATTGTAAGTGCCTCACCGTGACCCAGATTTTTTGCTGATAATTGAGATTAACCTAAAACGAACCCAGAATATTCATTTAACATTCACTTAGTACAACAAAACTCACATGCAGTTTGCTTATAAGTGCAGTAATACAGCTGAGGCTCATTTATAAGAGTCATTTCAATAACAAGATTTCACTTCATCTCACAGCATCACAATGTTAATGACGCATCCTCGGACGTGTAACTGTTAATAAATGCAGTACTTTGACACGGACTTAAACTCTGAGACACTCATGCTGAAGGGAAGGAGATGGTCAGGTGATGGTGAAGTGAAGAGCAAAGCAGAGTGAGGACACGTTACCCTGGGGACCCTGTTACCTTGACGTGTATCTGATTACGAAGCACAGCTGCCCGCAAGATCATGGCTTTTGCTCGTCTCTGGAACTCTTTGCCCATCTGTAAGACTTCTCAAAGTTGTGCTTCTCTGATCCACATCCCTGGCATACAGGATCTACAAACACAGTTTTCAGTTCACCGGTGAAACTCAGGTTTTCATGCATTTTAAAGCATAATCTTGACCAAATGCTGTTTCTAGAGCAGTTCCTGGTTTTAGCCAAAAAGGCAACATGGTGTGGGTTATTCAAGGTAAGGAGCTCAATGACGTGGATTATAAATATAATTCAAGGCATTGTTACAAAAATCAGCTAAAGTATTTTAGCTTAGCAACAAGAAAATGGAACATTGTTCCAGGAAAAGGAGTTGCGAAAAAATGAGAGCGAGCGAGCGCAGCCCTGCCTTGCTGTGGGAGTCGATACGGCCATTGATCAGGCCCTCCAGGATCAGCTGGGTCAGTTCATCCTCCAGAGCTGCCACTGTGGTATTGAAGGCCACGGCCATTTTGTTCATGTCTGCTGACACATAGGGGCTAAAGTACTGCCCGTGGGAACAAAAAAGACAAAAGTTAATCAAT